>NW_024067872.1:300000-416323 GCF_009389715.1 Phoenix dactylifera
GTCATCACCTATATGGTGAGAGTAGTTCCGACAAAAAAAAGAAAGAGGCCACATCATCACCAATCAACCATGTAGTCATCTATCTAAGTGGTCTATACATGTAGTCGGCTACGTAATAATTGGTTAATGCCAGCAAAAATTTTCGATGAGAAAAAGAAACTGAAATCCGGAGGACGAGCCACATTAAAATAGTGGCAAAATAATAAGAGACCATATTTGAGTTTTTTGAAGTTTAGGAACTTGTTAAAATCCAACCTAAACTTGGAGGGCTAAAAATATAATTTATCCAATATAAAATTTAGATTTTGCAACAATTAATAAACTAGAGGAACATGGTATTGACTTTTACTTTTTATGGTTTACACTTTGATACCATAATAGTTTCGTAATCACTAGATGGGAACATGAAATTTGGGTCACACTATAGTTAGCGGACTAGAAGGTGACCTCCCACAAGGAAAACACATTTCTTATGCTTGATATAGGGACCGTTGAATGATAATATATAGTTAAGGATGAAATTTAAATTTTAACATAGCTGATCATTTTTTTTTCGCTTTCATATGGCAATCTTGGAATAGTCTCTTGGCCACCATATGTGTGGCAAATATATGGCATTTAAAATTTATTAGAATAATTAGTGAACTAGAGGAAGATTATTTTTTAAATCAAATTTTGAATATTTTGCATGGTGATCTTAAAATAGCTCGAGGATCGTCTCATGATATTTGGCTGGAAATTTGGGAATGGTCGGTTAGATATTTAATAGATTTTTGCGTGACAATCCACAACATGGGGTTGTGGCCAGCTGGTTAGCTCGTAGGTTTCATAGCTCTTTGAGTAATGCTCGGTCAAGAGTTCGAGTTTCCTTGAACCCTAAAAAAAATTCGATGGTATTAATGGGCGATGAGGAAAAACAACGCACCATGTGACGCAGGGTGCATCATGACTGTCAGATTATCATCTGACGATAATAGCGTATCTGAGCTCTTTCATTTTGAAGTTTTGTTTTTATTAATTACCATATATTCTCTTATTTCTACTGATTATTCTACAGACAAATAGCATACCTCCCTAGCAGCTACTATGTTGGCCCAAATCAAGACTAATTTCGGTGTCAGAGAAGGAAATTTGAATTTAATAATGAAAATAGTAGTGAAATAGTAAATAGTATGCTGAAAAACTTAATCAGTAAAATTTGAATTCAATGTAATTAATGAATCATAAAGAGCACTCTTCCTAAATTTTCTTTCCCAGTCTCATCTAGCAAACATAAAATGGTTTTGTGGTTACTATACATGAAATCGATAATATTAAAATATACATAACTTAAATGTTAGAATCCTGCTAGAATGTTAGGGGCAGAGCGCATCTTGCTTGAGGGAGATTCAGCTATCATGATCGATTAGATTCGACTAGAAGAGCCGAGGAGGGGTGACAACCCTCTGTTGCATGACATCTGGAGGATGGCAGGCGACTGCAAGTTCTTTCAAGCTGTACATGCATACTGTGAGGGGAATAGAGCTGCGGATTGGGTCGCCTCTTTTGCTGCTCAACATTCCAGTGAGGTCCTTTGGACACACCAGGGGGTCTCCACTCCATTACTTTGTCATTTCTTGTCTCTTGGTTCTTTTGGTTGTACTCAAGCTAGAGTAGTGTAAGCAGCCGTTCTAAAGGAAAAAAAAAGTTAGAATAATTAAGGGATCAAATAGAGATCTATTTTTACATTTGATATGCTTATTTAGTATTGCAATTCCAAAATAGTTTTATGGTCATTATAGAGCAAGATTAAATTTGGTCATAATATATTAATAATTAAAAAACAACCTACGAAAAAATTCATCTTCCATGCTTCAGATAATGACCATAGAATGGTTCTTTGGCCACAATAAGGAAAACCACAAATTTTAACTATTAATATAATTCAACTAATCCAGTAAACATAAAATGGTCTCCATGTTACTATGCATGCCGCGTCGTCACTTGTATGCCACGTCATCAAAATAAAAATTTCTATTTGTTATACTACGTCATCACCTATATGGTGAGAGTAGTTCCGACAAAAAAAAAAAAGAGGCCACATCATCACCAATCAACCATGTAGTCATCTATCTAAGTGGTTTATACATGTAGTCGGCTACGTAATAATTGGTTAATGCCAGCAAAAATTTTCGATGAGAAAAAGAAACTGAAATCAGGAGGACGAGCCACATTAAAATAATGGCAAAATAATAAGAGACCATATTTGAGTTTTTTGAAGTTTAGGAACTTGTTAAAATCCAACCTAAACTTGGAGGGCTAAAAATATAATTTATCCAATATAAAATTTAGATTTTGCAAAAATTAATAAACTAGAGGAACATGGTATTGACTTTTACTTTTTATGGTTTACACTTTGATACCATAATAGTTTCGTAATCACTAGATGGGAACATGAAATTTGGGTCACACTATAGTTAGCGGACTAGAAGGTGACCTCCCACAAAGAAAACACATTTCTCATGCTTGATATAGGGACCGTTGAATGATAATATATAGTTAAGGATGAAATTTAAATTTTAACATAGCTGATCATTTTTTTTTCGCTTTCATATGGCAATCTTGGAATAGTCTCTTGGCCACCATATGTTTGGCAAATATATGGCATTTAAAATTTATTAGAATAATTAGTGAACAAGAGGAAGATTATTTTTTAAATCAAATTTTGAATATTTTGCATGGTGATCTCAAAATAGTTCGAGGATCGTCTCATGATATTTGGCTGGAAATTTGGAAATGGTCGGTTAGATATTTAATAGATTTTTGCGTGACAATCCACAACATGGGGTTGTGGCCAGCTGGTTAGCTCGTAGGTTTCATAGCTCTTTGAGTAATGCTTGGTCAAGAGTTCGAGTTTCCTTGAACCCTAAAAAAAATCCGATGGTATTAATGGGCGATGAGGACAAACAACGCACCATGTGACGCAGTGTGCATCTTGACTGTCAGATTATCATCTGACGATAACAGCGTATCTGAGCTCTTTCATTTTGAAGTTTCGTTTTTATTAATTACCATATATTCTCTTATTTTTACTGATTAATCTACAGACAAATAGCATACCTCCCTAGCAGCTACTATGTTGGCCCAAATCAAGACTAATTTCGGTGTCAGAGAAGGAAATTTGAAATTAATATAACGAAAATAGTAGTGAAATAGTAAATAGTATGCTAAAAAACTTAATCAGTAAAATTTGAATTCAATATAATTAATGAATCATAAAGAGCACTCTTCCTAAATTTTCTTTCCCAGTCTCATCTAGCAAACATAAAATGGTTTTGTGGTTACTATACATGAAATCGATAATATTGAAATATACATAACTTGAATGTTAGAATCCTGTTAAAATGTTAGGGGCAGAGCGCATCTTGCTTGAGGGAGATTCAGCTATCATGATCGATTGGATTCGACAAGAAGAGCCGAGGAGGGGTGACAACCCTCTGTTGCATGACATCTGGAGGATGGCAGGCAACTGGAGTTTCTTTCAAGCTGTACATGCATACTGTGAGGGGAACAGAATTGCGGATTGGGTCGCCCCTTTTGCTGCTCAACATTCCAGTGAGGTCCTTTGGACACACCAGGGGGTCTCCACTCCATTACTTTGTCATTTCTTGTCTCTTGGTTCTTTTGGTTGTACTCAAGCTAGAGTAGTGTAAGAAGCCGTTGTAAGGGAAAAAAAAAAGTTAGAATAGTTAAGGGATCAAATAGAGATCTATTTTTACATTTGATATGCTTATTTAGTATTGCAATTCCAAAATAGTTTTATGGTCATTATAGAGCAAGATTAAATTTGGTCATAATATATTAATAATTAAAAAACAACCTACGAAAAAATTCATCTTCCATGCTTCAGATAATGACCATAGAATGGTTCTTTGGCCACAATAAGGAAAACCACAAATTTTAACTATTAATATAATTCAACTAATCCAGTAAACATAAAATGGTCTTCATGTTACTATGCATGCCGCGTCGTCACTTGTATGCCACGTCATCAAAATAAAAATTTCTATTTGTTATACTACGTCATCACCTATATGGTGAGAGTAGTTCCGACAAAAAAAAAGAGGCCACATCATCACCTATCAACCATGTAGTCATCTATCTAAGTGGTTTTAGGGGTGCAAATGGGTCGGGTCGGGTCGGGTCCTGGGTGACCCCGATCCGACCCAATTTTTTATTCGGGTCCTAATTTTGGACCCAGACCCGACCCGGTTGAAGATCGGGTCGGGTCGGGTCGGGTCCGAGTTGGGTCCGGGTCCGAGTCGGGTCGGGTTCGGGTCCGAATCGGATCCAATTTTTCTGTATTTTTGGGAAAGAATTTGGGCAAATCTAATTTGGTCATATCATAATTATGAGGTGTTGGATGACCCATGACTTGAAAGACTTATTGATCTCCAGTCAGAACAGATGACCCCGACTTACTAACCAAGTCGGTCTACAAGCCAAATTTCATATCACACTATTTTTTGTCCATATGACTGATTGAACGGAACTTGGTGTCTCCCAGCTCCCCTCTCACGAGGACAAAAAAAATCCCAAACCTTCTTCCAAAATCCAATTCCATTGCAGAAAACTGGCACATGGCCCCTATTCAGTTCGGTGTTCCCTCACTTCCTCCCTGTAAAAATTAAAAAAAACAGAAACCAAAAAACCAAAGAAAAAAAAAAAGAAAAGCCAGCTACCGAGACACGACCCAGAGGTATCAACAATGTAATAGACCGAGAGAGGATCCTGATGGACCAATAGTGCCACGACCCACACAAAAAAAAGAGAAAAAAAAACTCTATTTTGCTTTTTCCCCCTCTCTCTTTCTCTCTTCGGGTCCATTCGGGTCGGGTCGGGTCCGTTTGGTAAACCCAGACCCGACCCAGAAAATGATTCGGGTCCAATTTTAGAACCCGACCCGGACCCGCGGGTCCTAAAATTCGGGGTCGGGTCGGGTCTACGTGGGTCGGGCCGGGTCGGGTCTCGGATCAACCCAACCCATTTGCAGCCTTAAGTGGTTTATACATGTAGTCGGCTACGTAATAATTGGTTAATGCCAGCAAAAATTTTCGATGAGAAAAAGAAACTGAAATCAGGAGGACGAGCCACATTAAAATAGTGGCAAAATAATAAGAGACCAAATTTGAGTTTTTCGAAGTTTAGGAACTTGTTAAAATCCAACCTAAACATGGAGGGCTAAAAACATAATTTATCCAATATAAAATTTAGATTTTGCAACAATTAATAAACTAGAGGAACATGGTATTGACTTTTACTTTTTATGGTTTACACTTTGATACCATAATAGTTTTGTAATCACTAGATGGGAACATGAAATTTGGGTCACACTATAGTTAGCGGACTAGAAGGTGACCTCCCACAAAGAAAACACATTTCTCATGCTTGATATAGGGACCGTTGAATGATAATATATAGTTAAGGATGAAATTTAAATTTTAACATAGCTGATCATTTTTTTTTTCGCTATCATATGGCAATCTTGGAATAGTCTCTTGGCCACCATATGTTTGGCAAATATATGGCATTTAAAATTTATTAGAATAATTAGTGAACAAGAGGAAGATTATTTTTTAAATCAAATTTTGAATATTTTGCATGGTGATCTCAAAATAGTTCGAGGATCGTCTCATGATATTTGGCTGGAAATTTGGGAATGGTCGGTTAGATATTTAATAGATTTTTGCGTGACAATCCACAACATGGGGTTGTGGCCAGCTGGTTAGCTCGTAGGTTTCATAGCTCTTTGAGTAATGCTCGGTCAAGAGTTCGAGTTTCCTTGAACCCTAAAAAAAATCCGATGGTATTAATGGGCGATGAGGACAAACAACGCACCATGTGACGCAGGGTGCATCATGACTGTCAGATTATCATCTGACAATAACAGCGTATCTGAGCTCTTTCATTTTGAAGTTTTGTTTTTATTAATTACCATATATTCTCTTATTTCTACTGATTATTCTATAGACAAATAGCATACCTCCCTAGCAGCTACTATGTTGGCCCAAATCAAGACTAATTTCGGTGTCAGAAAAGGAAATTTGAATTTAATATAATGAAAATAGTAGTCAAATAATAAATAGTATGCTGAAAAACTGAATCAGTAAAATTTGAATTCAATATAATTAATGAATCATAAAGAGCACTCTTCCTAAGTTTTCTTTCCCAGTCTCATCTAGCAAACATAAAATGGTTTTGTGGTTATTATACATGAAATCGATAATATTGAAATATACATAACTTGAATGTTAGAATCCTGTTAGAATGTTAGGGGCAGAGCGCATCTTGCTTGAGGGAGATTCAGCTATCATGATCGATTGGATTCGTCTAGAAGAGCCGAGGAGGGGCGACAACCCTCTGTTGCATGACATCTGGAGGATGGCAGGCAATTGCAGGTTCTTTCAGGCCGTACTTGCATTCTGTGAGATGAACAGAACTGTGGATTGGGTCGCATCTTTTGCTGCTCAGCATTTTCAGCGAGGTCCTTTGGACACACCAGGAGGTCTTCACTCCATTACTTTGTCATTTCTTGTCTCTTGGTTCTACTGATTGTTGTCAAGCTAGAGTAGCGTAAGCAGCCATTGTAAAAAAAAAAAGTTAGAATAATTGAGGGATCAAATAGAGATCTATTTTTAGATTTGATATGCTTGTTTAGTATTGCAATTTCAAAATAGTTTTATGGTCATTATAGAGCAAGATTAAATTTGGTCATACTATATTAATAATTAAAAAACAACCTATGAAAAAATTCATCTCCCATGCTTCAGATAATGACCATAGAATGGTTCTTTGGCCACAATAAGGAAAGCCACAAATTTCAACTGTTAATATAATACAACTAATCCAGTAAACGTAAAATGGTCTTCGGGTTACTACACATGCCACAACATCACTTGTATGCCAAGACATCAAAATAAAAATTTCTATTTGTTATGCTACGTCATCGCCATATGCTGAGAGTAGTTCCGACAAAAAAAAAAAGATGCCACATCATCACCAATCAACCATGTAATCATCTATCTAAGTGGTTTATACAAGTAGTCGGCTACGTAATAACTGGTTAATGCCAGCAGAAATTTTTGATAAGAAAAAGTAACCGAAATTAGGTTGACGAACCATATTAAAATAGCGGCGACATAATAGGAGACCAAATTTGAGTTTTTTGAAGTTTAGGAACTTGTTAAAAATCCAACCTAAACTTAGTGGGCTAAAAGCATCACTTATCCAATATAAAATTTAGATTTTAGAACAATTAATAAACTAGAGGAACATGTTATTGACTTTTACTTCTTATGGTTTACACTTTGATACCATAATAGTTTCGTAACCACTAGATGGGAACATGAAATTTGGGTCATACTATAGTTAGCGAACTAGAAGGTGACCTCCCACAAAGAAAACACATTTCTCATGCTTAATATAGGGACCATTGAATGATAATATATAGTTAAGGATGAAATTTAAATTTTAAAGTAGCTAATCATTTTTTTTCGCTTTCATATAGCAATTTTGGAATAGTCTCTTGGCCACCTTATGTTTGGCTAATATATGGCATGTAAAATTTATTAGAATAATTAGTAAACAAGAGGAAGATTATTTTTTAAATCAATTTTTTATTATTTTACATTGTGATCTCAAAATAGTTCGAGGATCGTCCCATGATATTTGGCTGGAAATTTGGGAATGGTCGGTCAGATATTTAATAGCTTTTCGCGTGACAATCCACAACACAGGGTTGTGGCCAGGTGGTTAGCTCATAGGTTTCATAGCTCTTTGAGTAATGCTCAGGTCGAGAGTTCGAGTTTCCTTGAACCCTAAAAAAAATCCGGTGGTAATGGGCGATGAGGACAAACAAGGCACCATGTGATGCAGCGCTCATCACGACTGTCAGATTATCATCTAACAATAACAACGTATATGAGCTCTTTCATTTTGCAGTTTTGTTTTTATTAATAACAATATATTTTCTATTATTTCTACTGATTATTCTATCGACAAATAGCATACCTCGCTTGCTGCCAGTATGTTTGCCCAAATCAAGACTAATTTGGGTGTGAGAGAAGGAAATTTGAATTTAATATATTGAAAATTGTAGTGAAATAGTAAATAGCATGCTGAAAACTTAATCAGTAAATTTTGAATTTAATATAATTAATGAATCATAAAGAGCTCTCTTCTCAAATTTTCTTTCCCAATCTCATCTAGCAAACATAAAATGGTTTTTTGGTTACCATACATGAAATCAATAATATTGAAATACATAGCTTGAATGTTAGAATCCTGCCAGAATGTTAGGGGCACAACACATCATGCTTGAGAGAGATTCAGCTATCGTGATCGACTGGATTCGACTAGAAGAACCGAGGAGGGGTGACAACCCTTTGTTGCATGACATCTGGAGGATGGCAGGCAACTGCAGGTTCTTTCAGGTCGTACATGCAAACTATAAGGGGAACAGAATTACGGATTGAGTCGCCTCTTTTGCTGCTCAGTATTCTAATGAGGTCCTTTGGACACACCAGGGGGTCTCCACTCCATTACCTTGTCATTTCTTGTCTCTTGGTTCTATTGGTTTGTCACGACCCCCGCCCCGTTCCCGGCGGGCCGCCGCGACGGTCCTAGGGTGCGAGTAGGCATAAGGCCACCAGCCACCACGTAGAACCCTACTACCTATCAATCATCAATAAATTTTAAAAATTTTGGCATGATGCATGCACAAAATGATCACCTTTCCTATGGTGACCTGTCAAGATTATCTCAATACATACAACAACACTACCTGTCAGAGCAGCAATCAGATAATCTGTCACATAATGAACCTGGACAATATATATCAATACATCATCTCAGGCATATAACTCATCTGCATACATATATATACCTGCTTCCTAATCCATCCATGGTCAAACCCATATCCACAACAGGATCTATGACTGTAACTATGCACTATATACAATAGAAGGTTTATAATACACCAAAATGTATAAACCTTTATCTACATTATACTATACTATACTATGGAGCGGCACAGCTAGCAGGCAATCTCTAACCCTGCTCTTCTCTATACAATACCTGCCCTGCAATCAAAAACACCAAACTGGGGAGTGAGTATATAAATACTCAGTGAGTGGAGTAGAGAGTACTATGCACATGAGACCAGATATAATCATGGCTCGAGATGAAATCTCAAGATCAATAACAAGATGAACATGATCTCAACATAGAGAATATGGAGTAAGTCATCAATATCACCACAATCAATATCAACTCATCTGAAGCATATATGGAATAATCAAGTCAACATATATGCTACTCATGAATATGCTCAATAGGTCATAGTACTGAATCATATAAATCAGGTGTCAATAGGCTGAATCATCAACAAGATAGCTATCGGGAGGTGGGTTTTACGCCCCAGGCGAACCAGCAACAACTCCCTACTGCCATATGCATACATCGAATATGACACCACACCAATATGTAAATCATCACTAGACAGCTGTCGGGAGGTGGGTTTTACGCCCAAGGCGAACCAGCAACAACTCCCCACTGTCACATGCATATGGAGGATAAGACACCATATCGATAATGTAAATGCTAGACAGCTGTCGGGAGGTGGATTTTATGCCCCAGGCGAACCAACAACAACTCCCCACTGTCACATGCATATGCAGGATAAGATACCACACTGATCATGTAAATGCTGGCCAGTATCCAGAACAGAAATCCACCTCACATCTATATACTAAACGGCACCTCGCGGAAATTCTACATCCGCGGAAAGCCGTACTTCATCTCGCGGGGTCTTACTATGCCCGGCAGCAAGCAGAATATAAGTCGTAGGACCGGCCGATCCTACGCCTAGGGCCGTGTCCCCCCTAGGAAGGGACTGGGCTCCGCCCACCCAGAAGGCTACTATGTGCACAAAGGCCGATGTTCAACCCCCATCGACTATAGGTGTCCTATAAATACTGCCAAGCCATGCATAAATGCCATAATGCACCCTCCTAATACTCTACTAAAAAGGAGTATAATCAAGACTACCATTCACTCAACTCCGACCCAATCATAAACTAACATCAGGGTTGGGAGTGAGGGTCAAGAAAGTGCAATACAACTCAATATACCACTAAAAAGGCTCTACAAATCTTTGAAATAGAGGAAATAAAATCAATTTACAAAAGAAATCATTTCACAATTCGAAATCAATTTGATTACTCATCAACCCCTCGTAATTCCTCTCAATGTTTCCTCAAATGCATGTACAGAATAATCAAGCATGGAGAACAAAACATAGAGGAATCTACCACAACAATTAATCAATGAGCTCAGGTGGAATCAAGTTACACTTGGCAACATTCATGAAAATGAATAAGGAATGTGCTCATGGTGCAAAGTACAAACTCCCACTCACCTGCCGATCCGGCACGGCCTCGATACGCCTCCAAAACTTTATGGTAGGCAGTTGGGGGCTTCTTCTTCTTGCTCCCTAACTTCTTGCCCAACTGTGACATTCATTTACAATACATTTAGTCTTGTATCAAGGGCCATAATCTACGTGCCAATTATAATATAGGGAACTTTAATTGATTCAACTCCCCCGTTTCCTAAATCTTTTCTTTCTCTTTTTCTTTTTCTATTAATTAACTCATCATTTATGTATACTCGAGATTTCCTTGCATGAGTACAAGGTCCTCCTAGCTTAATCTAGGCTTAATACCCTATTATAGCATGAAATTCTCTATTTTTCCACCCGGATGAACAGTAACCCGGACTGACAGTGGGTTACTTCATCCCGATTTTGATCCACTTTCAGGACTCTAAATTTGATGAAATTTTTACCTAACATTCTACACTTATAGAGGATTCCAAAGAGATAACATGCATCACTATCGGAGGCCGTTTGACCCCCAAAATAATTCGCCGAAGTTGGGACTTCGACACAGTTTTTCCGTAGTGCCGGAAAAATTTGTCGAAATCCGATTCTTCCTCTTTTAACCACCTCTACAACCCTTATCTGACCCCTCTAGACTACATCCACCCTTTGTATAGCCTAATATCATCAAAAGACTAGATAGGGATATTTATCTTTTTCTTTTTGGAAATCGAGATCCTTGCATAGAGAAGAAGGAGATCTACACTTTTTCCTTCAACTGGAAGTGCAACCGGGATCCCTTTCCTCCTCGAATCTCCTTCCTCTTCTTCTTTTTCTTCTTCTTCTTCTCTTTTTCTTTCTCTCTGTGTCGTCTGAGAACCCTCCCCCTCTCCTCTCTGTTTCACTCCCGTGAGCCAGCTCAAACCCTCTAATTAAATCACATCAAGACACTATTCCTCCTTTTTTTAATATTATTAAATTCCCATTTTGCCCCTAACACTTCAACATATCTACTGTTATGCCATTAACTTTTGATTCCTTTTCAATTTTACCCTTACCACTTCAACGCATCTACAACTATGCCATTATCTTTTCATTCCTTCCAATTTTACCCCTCATATCAATTTTAAAGGACTATTCTATCCTTTTTTATATAAAAAAAATATTTTGGGGTTATTACATCCTCCCCCCTTATATAAAATTCGTCCTCGAATTTAAAAGAGTAAATTACCTGATTACTCAAAGGGATGAGTATATCCTAGTAGAGTATTTGTATCCATGTCAATTAAAGGGACTAAATCTAAATAAAGTAAAGTATTAAAAAATTTTATCTAATAAATGTAAGGATAATGATATGGACTGTGAATGATTCAATAATAGAGATTCCTTGCCCATATATGTTCATTTGTACGGGTATCGTATCTATCCAAATTGGGATAAGATCCAAAGATTTCTCTTCGGATCCATTTCTGCTCGGTGTGGTATTGGGAATCAAATAAATTAGGAGTGTTTTACCTTCTATCTCTACCACACAGGTAGGATACACATATCTCACTTCTATACTATCCCTTACAAGTTCTATAGCCCTTGCATCAGAACAGGGCAATTTCCGTATCATCTTTTCAGTCTCCTCCAGGAATCTCTAAGGATCTACACCTTCTTCCCCCTTAAACTCCGGGGTTCTGAGCCTAAGAAATTCCTGTACAGTAATCCCCTCATCATCTAGAGTCCGCCTGGCCAAACTTCTTGGCACAGGTACAGGAGGTGAGATGGATACTACTGACGGGGCAGGAGATTTCTCCCGAGCAATCTGCTCCCTCAGAGCCTGATTCTTCGCCAGTAACTGTTCCATCAATGCATCTCTACTTCCTACCTCTCCTTGATCATCAACCCTCCGTCTATCAGCAGGAGGAGATTTTTCTCTTTGGGCTCGACATGGGCAGAACCCGCATCCAATGCTATATCTGGCTCCATCCTCCTTCCAGGACGAGCAGGTCCTCTCCTTGGAGGTATTCTTTATATGTCTCTAAAAGAATCAAGAGAGAGGGCAGTTATTACACAGTGAGTCATAATATATTTTACTGAATTGTAAATGACTTATAAATTAACATATAGAAAAATCCTATGCTCCATAGTATAATCTTATACTTAATCCTGACTCACCCTATTGCTCTGACAGGACTTTTCTTAACCTTTGCTCTGATACCAAGCTTTGTCACGACCCCCGCCCCGTTTCCGGCGGGTCGCCGCGACAGTCCTAGGGTGTGAGTAGGCATAAGGCCACCAGCCACCACGTAGAACCCTACTACCTATCAATCATCAATAAATTTTGAAAATTTTGGCATGATGCATGCACAAAATGATCACCTTTCCTATGGTGACCTGTCAGTATTATCTCAATATATACAACAACACTACCTGTCAGAGCAGCAATCAGATAATCTGTCACATAATGAACCTGGACAATATATATCAATACATCATCTCAGGCATATAACTCATCTGCATACATATATATATACCTGCTTCCTAATCCATCCATGGTCAAACCCATATCCACAACAGGATCTATGACTGTAACTATGCACTATATACAATAGAAGATTTATAATACACCAAAATGTATAAACCTTTATCTACATTATACTATACTATACTATGGAGCGGCACAGCTAGCAGGCAATCTCTAACCCTGCTCTTCTCTATACAATACCTGCCCTGCAATCAAAAACACCAAACTGAGGAGTGAGTATATAAATACTCAGTGAGTGGAGTAGAGAGTACTATGCACATGAGATCAGATATAATCATGGCTCGAGGTGAAATCTCAAAATCAATAACAAGATGAACATGATCTCAACATAGAGAATATGGAGTAAGTCATCAATATCACCACAATCAATATCAACTCATCTGAAGCATATATGGAATAATCAAGTCAACATATATGCTACTCATGAATATGCTCAACAGGTCATAGTACTGAATCATATAAATCAGGTGTCAATAGGCTGAATCATCAACAAGACAGCTATCGAAAGGTGGGTTTTACGCCCCAGGCGAACCAGCAACAACTCCCTACTACCATATGTATACATCGAATATGACACCACACCAATATGTAAATCATCACTAGACAGCTGTCGGGAGGTGGGTTTTACGCCCTAGGCGAACCAGCAACAACTCCCCACTGTCACATGCATATGCAGGATAAGACACCATATCGAAAATGTAAATGCTAGACAGCTGTCGGGAGGTGGGTTTTATGCTCCAGGTGAACCAGCAACAACTCCCCACTGTCACATGCATATGCAGGATAAGATACCACACTGATCATGTAAATGCTGGCCAGTATCCAGAACAGAAATCCACCTCACATCTATATACTAAACGGCACCTCGCAGGAATTCTACATCCGCGGAAAGCCGTACTGCACCTTGCGGGGTCTTACTATGCCCGGCGGCAAGCAGAATATAAGTCGTAGGACCGGCCAATCCTACGCCTAGGGCCGTGTCCCCCCTAGGAAGGGACTGGGCTCCGCCCACCCAGAAGGCTACTATGTGCACAAAGGCCGATGTTCAACCCCCATCGACTATAGGTGTCCTGTAGATACTGCCAAGCCATGCATAAATGCCATAATGCACCCTCCTAATACTGTACTAAAAAGGAGTATGATCAAGACTACCATTCACTCAACTCCGACCCAATCATAAACTAACATCAGGATTGGGAGTGAGGGTCAAGGAAGTGCAATACAACTCAATATACCACTAAAAGGCTCTACAAATCTTTGAAATAGAGGAAATGAAATCAATTTACAAAAGAAATCATTTCACAATTCGAAATCAATTTGATTACTCATCAACCCCTCGTAATTCCTCTCAATGTTTCCTCAAATACATGTACAGAATAATCAAGCATGGAGAACAAAACATAGAGAAATCTACCACAACAATTAATCAATAAGCTCAGGTGGAATCAAGTTACACTTGGCAACATTCATGAAAATGAATAAGGAATGTGCTCATGGTGCAAAGTACAAACTCCCACTCACCTGCCGATCCGGCACGGCCTCGATACGCCTCCAAAACTTCATGGTAGGCAGTAGGGGGCTTCTTCTTCTTGCTCCCTAACTTCTTGCCCAACTGTGACCTGTATTTACAATACATTTAGTCTTGTATCAAGGGTCATAATCTACGTGCCAATTATAATATAGGGAACTTTAATTGATTCAACTCCCCTGTTTCCTAAATCTTTTCTTTTCTTTCTCTTTTTCTTTTTCTATTAATTAACTCATCATTTATGTATACTAGGGATTCCCTTGCATGAGTACAAGGTCCCCCTAGCTTAATCTAGGCTTAATACCCTATTATAGCATGAAATCCCCTATTTTTCCACCCGGATGAACAGTAACCCGGACTGACAGTGGGTTACTTCATCCTAATTTTGATCCACTTTCAGGACTCTAAATTTGATGAAATTTTTACCTAACATTTTACACTTATAGAGAATTCCAAAGAGATAACATGCATCACTATCGGAGGCCGTTTGACCTCCAAAATAATTCGCCGAAGTTGGGACTTTGACACAGTTTTTCTGTAGTGCTGAAAAATTTGTCGAAATCCGATTCTTCCTCTTTTAACCACCTCTACAACCCTTATCTGACCCCTCTAGACTACATCCATCTTTTTAATAGCCTAATATCATCAAAAGACTAGATAGGGATGGATATTTATCTTTTTCTTTTTGGAAATCGAGATCCTTGCGTAGAGAAGAAAGAGATCTACACTTTTTTCTTCAGCTGGAAGTGCAATCGGGATCCTTTTCCTCCTCGAATCCCCTTCCTCTTCTTCTTTTTCTTCTTTTTCTTCTCTTTTTCTTTCTCTCTGTGTCGTCTGATAACCCTCCCCCTCTCCTCTCTGTTTCACTCCCGTGAGCAAGCTCAAACTCTCCAATTAAATCACATCAAGATACTATTCACCCTTTTTTTAATATTATTAAATTCCCATTTTGCCCCTAACACTTCAACATATCTACTATTATGCCATTAACTTTTGATTCCTTTCCAATTTTACCCTTATCACTTCAACGCATCTACAACTATGCCATTATCTTTTCATTCCTTCCAATTTTACCCCTCATATCAATTTTAAAGGACTATTCTATCTTTTTTTATATAAAAAAATATTTTGGGGTTATTACATGGTTGTACTCAAGCTAGAGTAGTGTAAGCAGTCGTTGTAAAAAAAAAAGTTAGAATAATTGAGGTATCAAATAAAGATCTATTTTTAAATTTGATATGCTTGTTTAGTATTGCAATTCCAAAATAGTTTTATGGTCATTATAGAGCAAGATTAAATTTGGTCATAATATATTAATAATTAAAAAACAACCTATGAAAAAATTCATCTCCCATGCTTCAGATAATGACCATAGAATGGTTCTTTGGCCACAATAAGGAAAACCACAAATTTTGACTATTAATATAATTCAACTAATCCAGTAAACATAAAATGGTCTTCAGGTTACTACGCATGCCACATCGTCACTTGTATGCCACATCATCAAAATAAAAATTTCTATTCATTACACGACGTCATCACCTGTATGCTGAGAGTAGTTCCGACAAAAAAATAAAATAGGCCACATCATCATCAATCAACCATGTAGTCATCTATCTAAGTGGTTTATACATGTAGTCGGCTACGTAATAACTGGTTAATGCCGGCAGAAATTTTCGATGAGAAAACGTAACCGAAATTAGGAGGACGAGCCATATTAAAATAATGGCAAAATAATAGGAGACCAAATTTGAGTTTTTCGAAGTTTAGGAACTTGATAAAAATCCAACCTAAACTTAGAGGGCTAAAAACATAATTTATCCAATATAAAATTTAGATTTTGCAACAATTAATAAACTAGAGGAACATGGTATTGACTTTTACTTTTTATGGTTTACACTTTGATAACATAATATTTCGTAATCACTAGATGGGAACATGAAATTTGGGTCACACTATAGTTCGCGAACTAGAAGGTGACCTCCCACAAAGAAAGCACATTTCTCATGCTTGATATAGGGACCGTTGAATGATAATATATAGTTAAAGATGAAATTTAAATTTTAACATAGCTGATCATTTTTTTTCGCTTTCATATGGCAATCTTGGAATAGTCTCTTGGCCACCATATGTATGGCAAATATATGGCATGTAAAATTTATTAGAATAATTAGTGAACAAGAGGAAGATTATTTTTTAAATCAATTTTTGAATATTTTGCATCGTTATCTCAAAATAGTTCGAGGATCGTCTCATGATATTTGGCTGGAAATTTGGGAATGGTCGGTTAGATATTTAATAGTTTTTTGCATGACAATCCACAACTCAGGGTTGTGGCCAGCTGGTTAGCTCGTAGGTTTCATAGCTCTTTGAGTAATGCTCGGTCAAGAGTTCGAGTTTCCTTGAACCCTAAAAAAAATCCGATGGTATTAATGGGCGATGAGGACAAACAACGCACCTTGTGATGCAAGGCGCATTATGACTGTCAGATTATCATCTGACGATAACAGCGTATCTGAGCTCTTTCATTTTGAGGTTTTGTTTTTATTAATTACCATATATTTTCTCTTATTTCTACTGATTATTCTATAGACAAATAGCATACCTCCCTAGCAGCTACTATGTTGGCCCAAATCAAGACTAATTTGGGTGTCAGAGAAGGAAATTTGAATTTAATATAATGAAAATAGTAGTGAAATAGTAAATAGTATGCTGGAAAACTAATCAGTAAAATTTGAATTCAATATAATTAATGAATCATAAAGAGCTCTCTTCCCAAATTTTCTTTCCCAGTCTCAACATAAAATGGTTTTTTGGCTACCATACATGGAATCGATAATATTGAAACACATAACTTAAATGTTAGAATCCTGCCAGAACGTTAGGGGCACAGCGCATCATGCTTGAGAGAGATTCAACTATCGTGATCGATTGGATTCGACTAGAAGAGCCGAGGAGGGGTGACAACCCTCTGTTGCATGACATCTGGAGGATGGCAGGCAAATGCAGGTTCTTTCAAGCTGTACATGCATACTGTGAGGGGAACAGAGCTGCGGATTGGGTCGCCTCTTTTGCTGCTCAGCATTCCAGTGAGGTCCTTTGGACACACCAGGGGGTCTCCACTCCATTACTTTGTCATTTCTTATCTCTTAGTTCTTTTGGTTGTACTCAAGCTAGAGTAGTGTAACCAGCCGTTGTAAAGGAAAAAAAAGTTAGAATAATTAAGGGATCAAATAGAGATTTATTTTTACATTTGATATGCTTATTTAGTATTGCAATTCCAAAATAGTTTTATGGTCATTATAGAGCAAGATTAAATTTGGTCATAATATATTAATAATTAAAAAACAACCTACGAAAAAATTCATCTCCCATGCTTCAGATAATGACCATAGAATGGTTCTTTGGCCACAATAATGAAAACCACAAATTTTAACTATTAATATAATTCAACTAATCCAGTAAACATAAAATGGTCTTATTGTTACTATGCATGCCGCGTCGTCACTTGTATGCCACGTCATCAAAATAAAAATTTCAATTTATCATACTGCGTCATCACCTATATGGTGAGAGTAGTTCCGACAAAAAAAAAGAGAGGCCACATCATCACCAATCAACCATGTAGTCATCTATCTAAGTGGTTTATACATGTAGTCGGCTACGTAATAATTGGTTAATGCCAGCAAAAATTTTCGATGAGAAAAAGAAACTGAAATCAGGAGGATGAGCCATATTAAAATAGTGGCAAAATAATAAGAGACCAAATTTGAGTTTTTCGAAGTTTAGGAACTTGTTAAAATCCAACCTAAACTTAGGGGGCTAAAAACGTAATTTATCCAATATAAAATTTAGATTTTGCAACAATTAATAAACTAGAGGAACATGGTATTGACTTTTACTTTTTATGGTTTACACTTTGATACCATAATAGTTTCGTAATCATTAGATGGGAACATGAAATTTGGGTCACACTATAGTTAGCGAACTAGAAGGTGACCACCCACAAAGAAAACACATTTCTCATGCTTGATATAGGGACCGTTGAATGATAATATATAGTTAAGGATGAAATTTAAATTTTAACATAGCTGATCATTTTTTTTTCGCTTTCATATGGCAATCTTGGAATAGTCTCTTGGCCACCATATGTGTGGCAAATATATGGCATGTAAAATTTATTAGAATAATTAGTGAACCAGAGGAAGATTATTTTTTAAATCAAATTTTGAATATTTTGCATCGTGATCTCAAAATAGTTCGAGGATCGTCTCACGATATTTGGCTGGAAATTTGGGAATGGTCGGTTAGATATTTAATAGATTTTTGCGTGACAATCCACAACATGGGGTTGTGGCCAGCTGGTTAGCTCGTAGGTTTCATAGCTCTTTGAGTAATGCTCGGTCAAGAGTTCGAGTTTCCTTGAACCCTAAAAAAAATCCGATGGTATTAATGGGCGATGAGGACAAACAACGCACCATGTGACGCAGGGTGCATCATGACTGTCAGATTATCATCTGACGATAACGGCGTATCTGAGCTCTTTCATTTTGAAGTTTTGTTTTTATTAATTACCATATATTCTCTTATTTCTACTGATTATTCTACAGACAAATAGCATACCTCCCTAGCAGCTACTATGTTGGCCCAAATCCAGACTAATTTCGGTGTCAGAGAAGGAAATTTGAATTTAATATAATGAAAATAGTAGTGAAATAGTAAATAGTATGCTGAAAAACTTAATCAGTAAAATTTGAATTCAATATAATTAATGAATCATGAAGAGCACTCTTCCTAAATTTTCTTTCCTAGTCTCATCTAGCAAACATAAAATGGTTTGTGGTTATTATACATGAAATCGATACTATTGAAATATACATAACTTGAATGTTAGAATCCTGCTAGAATGTTAGGGGCAGAGCGCATCTTGCTTGAGGGAGATTCAGCTATCATGATCGATTGGATTCGACTAGAAGAGCCGAGGAGGGGCGACAACCCTCTGTTGCATGACATCTGGAGGATGGCAGGCAATTGCAGGTTCTTTCAGGCCATACTTGCATACTGTGAGATGAACAGAACTGTGGATTGGGTCGCATCTTTTGCTGCTCTGCATTTTCAGCGAGGTCCTTTGGACACACCAGGAGGTCTTCACTCCATTACTTTGTCATTTGTTGTCTCTTGGTTCTACTGATTGTAGTCAAGCTAGAGTAGCGTAAGCAGCCGTTGTAAAAAAAAAAAGTTAGAATAATTGAGGGATCAAATAGAGATCTATTTTTAGATTTGATATGCTTGTTTAGTATTGCAATTTCAAAATAGTTTTATGGTCATTATAGAGCAAGATTAAATTTGGTCATACTATATTAATAATTAAAAAACAACCTATGAAAAAATTCATCTCCCATGCTTGAGATAATGACCATAGAATGGTTCTTTGGCCACAATAAGGAAAGCCACAAATTTTAACTGTTAATATAATACAACTAATCCAGTAAACGTAAAATGGTCTTCGGGTTACTACACATGCCACAACATCACTTGTATACCAAGACATCAAAATAAAAATTTCTATTTGTTATGCTACGTCATCGCCATATGCTGAGAGTAGTTCCGACAAAAAAAAAGATGCCACATCATCACCAATCGACCATGTAATCATCTATCTAAGTGGTTTATACAAGTAGTCGGCTACGTAATAACTGGTTAATGCCAGCATAAATTTTTGATGAGAAAAAGTAACCGAAATTAGGAGGATGAACCATATTAAAATAGCGGCGACATAATAGGAGACCAAATTTGAGTTTTTGGAAGTTTAGGAACTTGTTAAAAATCCAACCTAAACTTAGAGGGCTAAAAGCATCATTTATCCAATATAAAATTTAGATTTTAGAATAATTAATAAACTAGAGGAACATGTTATTGACTTTTACTTTTTATGGTTTACACTTTGATACCATAATAGTTTCGTAATCACTAGATGGGAACATGAAATTTGGGTCATACTATAGTTAGCGAACTAGAAGGTGACCTCCCACAAAGAAAACACATTTCTCATGCTTAATATAGGGACCATTGAATGATAATATATAGTTAAGGATGAAATTTAAATTTTAAAGTAGCTAATCATTTTTTTTCGCTTTCATATAGCAATTTTGGAATAGTCTCTTGGCCACCTTATGTTTGGCTAATATATGGCATGTAAAATTTATTAGAATAATTAGTAAACAAGAGGAAGATTATTTTTTAAATCAATTTTTTATTATTTTACATTGTGATCTCAAAATAGTTCGAGGATCGTCCCATGATATTTGGCTAGAAATTTGGGAATGGTTGGTCAGATATTTAATAGCTTTTCGCGTGACAATCCACAACACAGGGTTGTGGCCAGGTGGTTAGCTCATAGGTTTCATAGCTCTTTGAGTAATGCTCAGGTCGAGAGTTCGAGTTTCCTTGAACCCTAAAAAAAATACGGTGGTATTAATGGGCGATGAGGACAAACAATGCACCATGTGATGCTCATCACGACTGTCAGATTATCATCTAACAATAACAACGTATATGAGCTCTTTCATTTTGCAGTTTTGTTTTTATTAATAACAATATATTTTTTATTATTTCTACTGATTATTCTATCGACAAATAGCATACCTCGCTTGATGCCAGTATGTTTGCCCAAATCAAGACTAATTTGGGTGTGAGAGAAGGAAATTTGAATTTAATATATTGAAAATAGTAGTAAAATAGTAAATAGCATGCTGAAAACTTAACAAGTAAATTTTGAATTTAATATAATTAATGAATCATAAAGAGCTCTCTTCTCAAATTTTCTTTCCCAATCTCATCTAGCAAACATAAAATGGTTTTTTGGTTACCATACATGAAATCGATAATATTGAAATACATAACTTGAATGTTAGAATCCTGTCAGAATGTTAGGGGCACAGCGCATCATGCTTGAGAGAGATTCAGCTATCGTGACTGATTGGATTCGACTAGAAGAACCGAGGAGGGGTGACAACCCTCTGTTGCATGACATCTGGAGGATGGCAGGCAACTGCAGGTTCTTTCAGGCCGTACATGCAAACTATGGGAACAGAACTACGGATTGGATCGCCTCTTTTGCTGCTCAGCATTCTAATGAGATCCTTTGGACACATCAGGGGGTCTCCACTCCATTACTTTATCATTTCTTGTCTCTTGGTTCTATTGGTTATACTCAAGCTAGAGTAGTGTAAGTAGTCGTTGTAAAAAAAAAAAAGTTAGAATAATTGAGGGATCAAATAGAGATCTATTTTTAAATTTGATATGCTTGTTTAGTATTGCAATTCCAAAATAGTTTTATGGTCATTATAGAGCAAGATTAAATTTGGTCATAATATATTAATAATTAAAAAACAACCTATGAAAAAATTCATCTCCCATGCTTCAGATAATGACCATAGAATGGTTCTTTGGCCACAATAAGGAAAACCACAAATTTTAACTATTAATATAATTCAACTAATCCAGTAAACATAAAATGGTCTTCAGGTTACTACGCATGCCACATCGTCACTTGTATGCCACGTCATCAAAATAAAAATTTCTATTTGTTATGCTACGTCATCACCTATATGCTGAGAGTAGTTCCGACAAAAAAATAAAAAAGGCCACATCATCACCAATCAACCATGTAGTCATCTATCTAAGTGGTTTATACATGTAGTCGGCTACGTAATAACTGGTTAATGCCGGCAGAAATTTTCGATGAGAAAAAGTAACCGAAATTAGGAGGACGAGCCATATTAAAATAATGGCAACAAAATAGGAGACCAAATTTGGGTTTTTCGAAGTTTAGGAACTTGTTAAAAATCCAACCTAAACTTAGAGGGCTAAAAACATAATTTATCCAATATAAAATTTAGATTTTGCAACAATTAATAAACTAGAGGAACATGGTATTGACTTTTACTTTTTATGGTTTACACTTTGATACCATAATAGTTTCGTAATCACTAGATGGGAACATGAAATTTGGGTCACACTATAGTTCGCGAACTAGAAGGTGACCTCCCACAAAGAAAGCACATTTCTCATGCTTGATATAGGGACCGTTCAATGATAATATATAGTTAAGGATGAAATTTAAATTTTAACATAGCTGATCATTTTTTTTCGCTTTCATATGGCAATCTTGGAATAGTCTCTTGGCCACCATATGTATGGCAAATATATGGCATGTAAAATTTATTAGAATAATTAGTGAACAAGAGGAAGATTATTTTTTAAATCAATTTTTGAATATTTTGCATCGTTATCTCAAATAGTTTGAGGATCGTCTCATGATATTTGGCTGGAAATTTGGGAATGGTCGGTTAGATATTTAATAGTTTTTTGCATGACAATCCACAACACAGGGTTGTGGCCAGCTGGTTAGCTCGTAGGTTTCATAGCTCTTTGAGTAATGCTCGGTCAAGAGTTCGAGTTTCCTTGAACCCTAAAAAAAATCCGATGGTATTAATGGGCGATGAGGACAAACAACGCACCATGTGATGCAGGGCGCATCATGACTGTCAGATTATCATCTGACGATAACAACGTATCTAAGCTCTTTCATTTTGAAGTTTTGTTTTTATTAATCAGTAAATAGTATGTTGAAAAACTAATCAGTAAAATTTGAATTCAATATAATTAATGAATCATAAAGAGGTCTCTTCCCAAATTTTCTTTCCCAGTCTTATCTAGCAAACATAAAATGGTTTTGTGGTTACTATACATGAAATCGATAGTATTGAAATACATAACTTGAATTTTAGAATCCTGCTAGAATGATAGGGGCATAGCGCATCTTGCTTGAGGGAGATTCAGCTATCATGATCGATTGGATTCGACTAGAAGAGCCGAGGAGGGGTGACAACCCTCTGTTGCATGACATCTGGAGGATGGCAGGCAATTGCAGGTTCTTTCAGGCCATACTTGCATACTGTGAGATGAACAGAACTGCGGATTGGTTCGCATCTTTTGCTGCTTAGCATTCCAGCGAGGTCCTTTGGACACACCAGGGGGTCTCCACTCCATTACTTTGTCATATCTTGTCTCTTGGTTCTACTGATTGTAGTCAAGCTAGAGTAGCATAAGCAGCCATTGTAAAAGAAAAAAAAGTTAGAATAATTGAGGGATCAAATAGAGATCTATTTTTAGATTTGATATGCTTGTTTAGTATTGCAATTCCAAAATAGTCTTATGGTCATTATAGAGCAAGATTAAATTTGGTCATACTATATTAATAATTAAAAAATGACCTATGAAAAAATTCATCTCCCATGCTTCAGATAATGACCATAGAATGGTTCTTTGGCCACAATAAGGAAAGCCACAAATTTTAACTGTTAATATAATACAACTAATCCAGTAAACGTAAAATGGTCTTTGGGTTACTACACATGCCACAACATCACTTGTATGCCGAGACATCAAAATAAAAATTTCTATTTGTTATGCTATGTCATCACCATATACTGAGAGTAGTTCCGACAAAAAAAAAAAGATGCGACATCATCACCAATCGACCATGTATTCATCTATCTTAGTGGTTTATACAAGTAGTCGGCTACGTAATAACTGGTTAACGCCAGCAGAAATTTTTGATGAGAAAAGCTAACCGAAATTCGGAGGACGAACCATATTAAAATAGCGGCGAAATAATAGGAGACCAAATTTGAGTTTTTTGAAGTTTAGGAACTTGTTAAAAATCCAAGCTAAACTTAGAGGGCTAAAAGCATAATTTATCCAATATAAAATTTAGATTTTAGAACAATTAATAAACTAGAGGAACATGTTATTGGCTTTTACTTTTTATGGTTTACACTTTGGTACCATAATAGTTTCGTAATCACTAGATGGGAACTTGAAATTTGGGTCATACTATAGTTAGCGAACTAGAAGGTGACCTCCCACAAAGAAAACACATTTCTCATGCTTAATATAGCGACTATTGAATGATAATATATAGTTAAGGATGAAATTTTAAATTTTAACGTAGCTGATCATTTTTTTTCGCTTTCATATAGCAATTTTGGAATAGTCTCTTGGCCACCTTATGTTTGTCTAATATATGGCATGTAAAATTTATTGGAATAATTAGTGAACAAGAGGAATATTATTTTTTAAGTCAAATTTTTATTATTTTACATTGTGATCTCAAAATAGTTCGAGGATCGTCCCATGATATTTGGCTGGAAATTTGGGAATGGTCGGTTAGATATTTAATAGCTTTTCGCGTGACAATCCACAACACAGGGTTGTGGCCAGGTGCTTAGCTCATAGGTTTCATAGCTCTTTGAGTAATGCTCAGGTCGAGAGTTCAAGTTTCCTTGAACCCTAAAAAAAATCCGGTGGTATTAATGGGCGATGAGCACAAACAACGCACCATATGATGCAGGGCGCATCACGACTCTCAGATTATCATCTGACGATAACAGCGTATCTGAGCTCTTTCATTTTGCAGTTTTGTTTTTAATAATAACAATATATTTTCTATTATTTCTACTGATGATTCTATAGACAAATAGCATACCTTGCTTGCTGCCAGTATGTTTGCCCAAATCAAGACTAATTTGGGTGTAAGAGAAGGAAATTTGAATTTAATATAATGAAAATAGTAGTGAAATAGTAAATAGCATGCTGAAAACTTAATCAGTAAAATTTGAATTTAATATAATTAATGAATCATAAAGAACTCTCTTCTCAAATTTTCTTTCCCAGTCTCATCTAGCAAACATAAAATGATTTTTTGGTTACCATACATGGAATCGATAATATTGAAATACATAACTTGAATGTTAGAATCCTGCCAGAATGTTAGGGGCACAGCGCATCATGCTTGAGAGAGATTCCGCTATCATGATCGATTGGATTCGACTAGAAGAACCGAGAAGGGGTGACAACCCTCTGTTGCATGGCATCTAAAGGATGGCAGGCAACTGCAGGTTCTTTCAGGCCGTACATGTATACTATGAGGGGAACAGAACTATGGATTGGGTCATCTCTTTTGCTGCTCAGCATTTCAGTGAGGTCCTTTGGACACACCAGGGGGTCTCCACTCCATTATTTTGTCATTTCTTGTCTCTTGGTTCTATTGGTTGTACTCAAACTAGAGTAGGGTATGCAGCCGTTGTAAAAAAAAAAAGTTAGAATAATTGAGGGATCGAATAGAGATCTATTTTTAAATTTGATATGCTTGTTTAGTATTGCAATACCAAAATAGTTTTATGGTCATTATAGAGCAAGATTAAATTTGGTCATAATATATTAATAATTAAAAAACAACCAATGAAAAAATTCATCTCCCATGCTTCAGATAATGACCATCGAATGGTTCTTTGGCCACAATAAGGAAAACCACAAATTTTAACTATTAATATAATTCAACTAATCCAGTAAACATAAAATGGTCTTCCGGTTACTACGCATGCCACATCGTCACTTGTATGCCACGTCATCAAAATAAAAATTTCTATTTGTTATTTTACGTCATCACCTATATGGTGAGAGTAGTTCCGACAAAAAAATAAAAGAGGCCACATCATCACCAATCAACTATGTAGTCATCTATCTAAGTGGTTTATGCTGAGTTACGCCCCGTTCGATGCGACGTTCGTAGCGGAATTCGAATGGAACGTCGTTCATCGTATGAACATGCCTCGGATCGTAGAATTTAAAAATTTTTCTGGATCCAAATCCAGAAGATCTTTGAACTCATTAGGGAGGAGAGATTAGGATCTGAGGAGGGTTGATTAAGATTTATAAAACTGAAACAAAATCAGAAGTTATTAGATTTGAAGATCTCATCTTCAAAAATTCTGCAGGTATAGAACACCGCAACCTGATGATCTATTCTAGATTCCTGTTTGAGCCGCACAATTGTCCGACCTCTACATGTATCCACACGAGGATCTAATCATCTGAGAATGGGTCTTACCGGAGCGCTAGCTCCTTGCGAAGACCTCTTATGACTATCATAAGTTGGAATAAGAATCTGCAACTTACCTCCTTGATGAAGAACCTTTCTTCTTCAATCTTGCTCGTGATGGAGGAAGAAAAAGGAGGAACCTTGCACGTGGATCTCCTTGCCTTGATACCATGGAAGAAGAGGAGGGTGAAGACCCCTTGCTGCCGTGGAGGAGGAAGAAAGAAGAGGAGGCGTAGAGAGGAAGAGGAGAGAATTGATTCATAATGTCTCCCTTGCTACCCTTTTATAGATTGGGTTTAGGGTCTCTCCTAATCTTATTAGGAGTATGGGACTATAACCCACCCTTGGATTAATGCCAAGTATCCAATCCTTGTGCTCATAGATGCATGACATGTGTCCACTTAATCAATTGATTAATTTTCTAATCACATTAGGATTTCTAATCTTATTAGGAGAATTAATTGATTTGGGAGCATGCATCCTACGACGCCATGTGGACTTTACAGTCTGCATAGTATGAACATGACTTAAGTCCTACGACGATATGTGATCTTTAAAATCCGCACAAATCTTGGTTTAATCAAATTGACCCAATCATGAACCCAAATCAATTTGGATCGAACCCAATTTGATTTGGCTCATTAAATCAGCCCAATTACAATCCAATTGTAATCAATTCCACTTAATTCTTCTTCCATTAACTCACTAACACTTAGTGAGTTAATTCAATCACCAATCAAATTGATAATTGACTTCAATTGAGATTCTAAATCACAATTTTGATAGTCTGACTAATTAAATCATCTATGTGTGTGACCCCATAGGTTCTATTCTGACTGGTAGTGAGACATATGAGATCTCCATCTCAATATCACTGAAACTCCTTTCAGTGGACTGAAACGATTTTAGTTCTACTCTCAGGGTTCACTGATCACCAAGTGAATGCCTTCAAGTCTCACAATCCACTAGTGACACCTAGCAGTATATAGTGGCAACCCAACAGCATGGAATGTCTGAACCTCTAGGTGTAGTTAGTGTATGATACAGTCCCTCTATCATGGATCCCGACGTGACAGAGGTTATGGATATTTTGTCAAACTCCATCGTCCGTCATATGTCAAATTTATACGACTTCCAGTTCGAGATATGGAAAACTCTTTTTCCAAAATACCTGGCCAGAAATTTATCGAATTCAGTCTCATAAATCACATAGGATCACTCCTAATCTATCAAGGTCGATAGATCCCATCTAGATGCAACCCTATTCCAAAATGAACCTACTATAGCCAATCCGCACTACAAGGACCCGAATGACTAGGGCCCAAGTTCACATGCTCGTCAAACTACAACAACCTCATAGTGAATAGCTGAGGCATCGCAGGTCAAAGGACCAGTCATACAACTGCAGCATAAGTAGTCACTGACGAGTGGATAGACATCCATGTGACTAATATATTTGGTCATGCTCAGTACTTTGTTCTCTAACAAGTACTTGCATAATCACTCCAGTGTCTCTATACGTGGACTCGAGATTCGTCCATCTGACTAAGTGATCTGTGCACTAACCTCAGCGGATCGATCACCGTCCCTCGTGATGGATCCATCGATCAGGAGCATTTAGAAATTAATCCCTAATGACACATGCCTCAAATTCTCAACTCCTTTGAGAATATGTGTCATCATCTATTAATTTCTTAGACGATTCATGGACACATACAAAACATGAATGATAAACAAATTACCCAATCTTATTTATTAATAAGAGTCAAATTACAAATTTGTGCCCCAGATTACAAATATGTGTCAGCCACGTTGGCTTCTAGGGCATACTTCTAACAGTTTATACATGTAGTCGGCTACATAATAACTGGTTAATGCCAGCAGAAATTTTTGATGAGAAAAAGTAACCGAAATTAGGAGGACGAGCCATATTAAAATAGCGGCAAAATAATAGGAGACCAAATTTGAGTTTTTCGAAGTTTAGGAACTTGTTAAAAATCCAACCTAAACTTAGAGGGCTAAAAGCATAATTTATCCATTATAAAATTTAGATTTTGCAACAATTAATAAACTAGAGGAACATGGTATTGACTTTTACTTTATGGTTTACACTTTGATACCATAATAGTTTCATAATCACTAGATGGGAACATGAAATTTGGGTCACACTTTAGTTAGTGAACTAGAAGGTGACCTCCCACAAAGAAAACACATTTCTCATGCTTGATATAGGGACAGTTGAATGATAACATATAGTTAAGGATGAAATTAAATTTTAACGTAGCTGATCATTTTTTTCCGCTTTTATATGGCAATCTTGGAATAGTCTCTTGGCCACCATATGTGTGGCAAATATATGGCATGTAAAATTTATTAGAATAATATGTGAACAAGAGGAAGATTATTTTTTAAATCAAATTTTTAATATTTTGCATTGGGATCTCAAAATAGTTCGAGGATCGTCTCATGATACTTGGCCGGAAATTTGGGAATGGTCGGTTAGTTATTTAATAGTTTTTTGCGTGACAATCCACAACGCGGGGTTCTGGCCGGCTGGTTAGCTCGTAGGTTTCATAGCTCCTTGAGTAATGCTCAGGTCAAGAGTTCGAGTTTCTTTGAACCCTAAAAAAAATCCGATGGTATTAATGGGCGATGAGGACAAACAACGCACCACGTGATGCAGGGCGCATCACGACTGTCAGATTATCATCTGACGATAACAGCGTATCTAAGCTCTTTCATTTTGAAGTTTTGTTTTTATTAATTACCATATATTTTCTCTTATTTCTACTGATTATTCTACAGACAAATAGCATACCTCGCTAGCTGCTAGTATGTTGGCGCAAATCAAGACAAATTTGGGTATCAAAGAAGGAAATTTGAATTTAATATAATGAAAATAGTAGTAAAATAGTAAATAGTATGCTGAGAAACTTAATGAGTAAAATTTGAATTCAATATAATTAATGAATCATAAAGAGCTCTCTTCTCAAATTTTCTTTCCCAGTCTCATCTAGCAAACGTAAAATGGTTTTGTGGTTACCATACATGAAATCGATAATATTGAAATACATAACTTGAATGTTAGAATCTTGCTAGAATGTTAGGGGCACAGCGAATCTTGCTTTAGGGAGATTCAGCTATCGTGATTGATTAGATTCGACTAGAAGAGCCGAGGAGGGGTGACAACCCTCTGTTGCATGACAACTGGAGGATGGCAGGCAATTGCAGGTTCTTTCAGGCCATACATGCATACTGTGAGGCGAACAGAACTGCGGATTGGGTTGCATCTTTTGCTACTCAGCATTCCAGCGAGGTCCTTTGGAGACACCAGGGGGTCTCCACTCCATTACTTCGTCATTTCTTGTCTCTTGGTTCTATTGATTGTAGTCAAGCTAGAGTAATGTAAGCACCCGTTGTAAAAAAAAAAAAGTTAGAATAATTGAGGCATTCAAATAGAGATCTATTTTTAAATTTGATATGCTTGTTTAGTATTGCAATTCCAAACTAGTTTTATGGTCATTATAGAGCCAAATTAAATTTAGTCATAATATATTAATAATTAAAAAACAACCTATTAAAAAATTCATCTCCCATGCCTCAGATAATGACCATAGAATGGTTCTTTGGCCACAATAAGGAAAGCCACAAATTTTAACTATTAATATAATACAACTAATCCAGTAAATGTAAAATGGTCTTTGAGTTACTGCACATGCCACAACGTCCCTTGTATGCCACGTCATCAAAATAAAAATATCTATTTGTTATGCTACGTCATCCCTTACATGCTGAGAGTAGTTCCGACAAAAAAAAAAGAGGCCACATCATCACCAATCAACCATGTAGTCATCTATCTAAGTGGTTTATACATGTAGTCGGCTATGTAATAATTGGTTAATGCCAGCAGAAATTTTCGGTGAGAAAAAGTAACTGAAATCAGGAGGACGAACCATATTAAAATAGTGGCAAAATAATAGGAGACCAAATTTGAGTTTTTCGAGGTTTAGGAACTTGTTAAAAATCCACCCTAAACTTAGAGGGCTAAAAGCATAATTTATCCAATATAAAATTTAGATTTTGCAACAATTAATAAACTAGAGGAACATGGTATTGACTTTTACTTTTTATGGTTTACACTTTGATACCATAATAGTTTCATAATCACTAGATGGGAACATGAAATTTGGGTCACACTATAGTTAGCGAACTAGAAGGTGACCTCCCACAAAGAAAACACATTTCTCATGCTTGATATAGGGATTGTTGAATGATAACATATAGTTAAGGATGAAATTTAAATTTTAACGTAGCTGATCATTTTTTTTCACTTTCATATGGCAATCTTGGAATAGTCTCTTGGCCACCATATGTGTGGCAAATATATGGCATGTAAAATTTATTAGAATAATTTGTGAACAAGAGGAAGATTATTTTTAAATCAAATTTTTAATATTTTGCATTGTGATCTCAAAATAGTTCGAGGATCGTCTCATGATACTTGGCTGGAAATTTGGAAATGGTCGGTTAGTTATTTAATAGTTTTTTGCGTGACAATCCACAACGCGGGGTTATGGCCGGCTGGTTAGCTCGTAGGTTTCATAGCTCTTTGAGTAATGCTCAGGTCAAGAGTTCGAGTTTCTTTGAACCCTAAAAAAAATATGATGGTATTAATGGGCGATGAGGACAAACAGCGCACCACGTGATGCAGGGCGCATCATGACTGTCAGATTATCATCTGACGATAACAGCGTATCTGAGATCTTTCATTTTGAAGTTTTGTTTTTATTAATTACCATATATTTTCTCTTATTTCTACTGATTATTCTATAGACAAATAGCATACCTCGCTAGCTGCTAGTATGTTGGCCCAAATCAAGACAAATTTGGGTATCAAAGAAGGAAATTTGAATTTAATATAATGAAAATAGTAGTGAAATAGTAAATAGTATGCTGAAAAAGTTAATGAGTAAAATTTGAATTCAATATTATTAATGAATCATAAAGAGCTCTCTTCTCAAATTTTCTTTCCCAGTCTCATCTAGCAAACATAAAATGGTTTTGTGGTTACCATACATGAAATCGATAATATTGAAATACATGACTTGAATGTTAGAATCTTGCTAGAATGTTAGGGGCACAGCGCATCTTGCTTAAGGGAGATTCAGCTATCGTGATCGATTGAATTCGATTAGAAGAGCCGAGGAGGGGTGACAACCCTCTGTAGCATGACATCTGGAGGATGGCAGGCAACTACAGGTTCTTTCAGGCCGTACATGCATACTGTGAGGCAAACAGAACTGCGGATTGGGTCACCTCTTTTGCTACTCAGCATTCCAGCGAGGTCCTTTGGACACACCAGAGGGTCTCCAATCCATTACTTTGTCATTTCTTGTCTCTTGGTTCTATTGGTTGTACTCAAGCTAGCGTAGTATAAGCAACCGTTATAAAAAAAAAGTTAGAATAATTGAGGGATCAAATAGAGATCTATTTTTAAATTTGATATTCTTGTTTAGTGTTGCAATTCCAAAATAGTTTTATGGTCATTATAGAGCAAGATTAAATATGGTCATAATATATTAATAATTAAAAAACAACCTATGAAAAATATTAATAACTGGTTTATACATGTAGTCGGATTGGGTCGCATCTTTTGCTGCTCAGCATTCCGGCGAGGTTCTTTGGACACACCAGGGGGTCTCCATTACTTCGTCATTTCTTGTCTCTTGGTTCTATTAATTGTAGTCAAGCTAGAGTAGTGTAAGCAGCCGTTGTAAAAAAAAAAAGTTTGAATAATTGAGGGATCAAATAGAGATCTATTTTTAAATTTGATATGTTTGTTTAGTATTGCAATTCCAAAATAGTTTTATAGTCATTATAGAGCAAGATTAAATATGGTCATAATATATTAATAATTAAAAAACAACCTATGAAAAAATTCATCTCCCATACTTCAAATAATGACCATAGAATGGTTCTTTGGCCACAATAAGAAAAGCCACAAATTTTAACTATTAATATAATACAACTAATCCAGTAAACGTAAAATGGTCTTCGGGTTACTACACATGCCACAACGTCACTTGTATGCCACATCATCAAAATAAAAATTTCTATTTGTTATGCTACGTCATCACCTATATGCTGAGAGTAGTTCCGACAAAAAAAAAAGAGGCCACATCATCCCCAATCGACCATGTAGTCATCTATCTAAGTGGTTTATACATGTAGTCGGCTATGTAATAACTGGTTAATGCCAGCAGAAATTTTCGATGAGAAAAAGTAACCGAAATCAGTAGGACGAGCCGTATTAAAATAGTGGCAAAATAATAGGAGACCAAATTGAGTTTTTCGAAGTTTAGGAACTTATTAAAAATCCAACCTAAACTTAGGGGGCTAAAAGCATAATTTATCCAATATAAAATTTAGATTTTAAAACAATTAATAAACTAGAGGAACATGCTATTGACTTTTACTTTTTATGGTTTACACTTTGATACCATAATAGCTTCGTAATCACTAGATGGGAACATGAAATTTGGGTCATACTATAGTTAGCGAACTAGAAGGTGACCTCCCCCAAAGAAAACACATTTCTCATGCTTGATATGGGGACCGTTGAATGATAATATATAGTTAAGGATGAAATTTAAATTTTAACGTAGCTGATCATTTTTTTTCGCTTTCATACAACAATCTTGGAATAGTCTCTTGGCCACCATATGTCTGGCAAATATATGGCATGTAAAATTTATTAAGGATGAAATTTAAATTTTAACGTAGCTGATCATTTTTTTTCGCTTTCATACCGCAATCTTGGAATAGTCTCTTGGCCACCATATGTGTGGCAAATATATGGCATGTAAAATTTATTAGAATAATTAGTGAACAAGAGGAAGATTATTTTTTAAATCAAATTTTTAATATTTTACATTGTGATCTCAAAATAGTTCGAGGATCGTCTCATGATATTTGGCTGGAAAGTTGGAAATGGTCGGTTAGATATTTAATATTTTTTGCGTGACAATCCGCAACACGGGGTTGTGGCCAGCTGGTTAGCTCGTAGGTTTCATAGCTCTTTGAGTAATGCTCAGGTCAAGAGTTCGAGTTTCCTTGAACCCTAGAAAAAATCTGATGGTATTAATGGGCGATGAGGACAAACAACGCACCATGCGATGCAGGGCGCATCATGACTGTCAGATTATCATCTGACGATAATATCATATCTGAGCTCTTTCATTTTGCAGTTTTGTTTTTATTAATTACAATATATTTTCTCTTATTTCTTCTGATTATTCTATAGACAAATAGCATACCTCGCTTGCTGCTAGTATGTTGGCCCAAATCAAGACTAATTTGGGTGTCAGAGAAGGAAATTTGAATTTAATATAATGAAAATAGTGGTGAAATAGTAAATAGTATGCTAAAAAACTTAATCAGTAAAATTTGAATTTAATATAATTAATGAATCATAAAGAGCTCTCTTCTCAAATTTTCTTTCCCAGTCTCATCCAGCAAACATTTGGTTACCATACATGGAATCGATAATATTGAAATACATAACTTGAATGTTAGAATCCTGCCAGAATGCTAGGGGCACATCGCATCTTGCTTAAGGGAGATTCAGCTATCGTGATCGATTGAATTCGATTAGAAGAGCCGAGGAGGGGTGACAACCCTCTGTAGCATGACATCTGGAGGATGGCAGGCAACTACAGGTTCTTTCAGGCCGTACATGCATACTGTGAGGCAAACAGAACTGCGGATTGGGTCACCTCTTTTGCTACTCAGCATTCCAGCGAGGTCCTTTGGACACACCAGAGGGTCTCCAATCCATTACTTTGTCATTTCTTGTCTCTTGGTTCTATTGGTTGTACTCAAGCTAGTGTAGTATAAGCAACCGTTATAAAAAAAAAGTTAGAATAATTGAGGGATCAAATAGAGATCTATTTTTAAATTTGATATTCTTGTTTAGTGTTGCAATTCCAAAATAGTTTTATGGTCATTATAGAGCAAGATTAAATATGGTCATAATATATTAATAATTAAAAAACAACCTATGAAAAATTCATCTCCCATGCTTCAGATAATGACCATAGAATGGTTCTTTGGCCATAATAAGGAAACCCACAAATTTTAACTATTGATATAATTCAACTAATCCAGTAAACGTAAAATGGTCTTCGGCTTACTACCCATGCCACGTCGTCACTTATAGGCCACGTCATCAAAATAAAATTTTCTATTTGTTATGCTACGTCATCACCCATATGCTGAGAGTAGTTCCGACAAAAAAAAAAAGATTCCACATCATCACCAATCGAACATGTAATTATCTATCTAAGTGGTTTATTGTACATGTAGTCGGCTACGTAATAACTGGTTAATGCTAACAGAAATTTTCGATGAGAAAAAGTAACCGAAATTAGGAGGACGAACCATATTAAAATAGTGGCGAAATAATAGAAGAGCAAATTTGAGTTTTTTGAAGTTAAGGAACTTGTTAAAAATCCAACCTAAACTTAGAGGGCTAAAAGCATAATTTATCCAATATAAAATGTAGATTTTAGAACAATTAATAAACTAGAGGGAACATGTTATTGACTTTTACTTTTTATGGTTTACAGTTTGATACCATAATAGTTTCGCAATCACTAGAAGGGAACATGAAAATTGGGTCGTACTTTAGTTAGCGAACTAGGAGGTGACCTCCCACAAAGAAAACACATTTCTCATGCTTAATATAGGGACCGTTGAATGATAATATACGGTTGAGGATGAAATTTAAATTTTAACATAGTTGATCATTTTTTTTCGCTTTCATATAGCAATTTTGGAATAGTCTCTTGGCCACCATATGTGTGGCAAATATATGGCATGTAAAATTTATTAGAATAATTAGTGAACAAGAGGAAGATTATTTTTTAAATCAAATTTTTAATATTTTACATTGTGATCTCAAAATAGTTCGAGGATCGTCTCATGATATTTGGCTGGAAATTTGGGAATCATCGGTTAGATATTTAATAGTTTTTCGCGTGACAATCCACAACACGGGGTTGTGGCTAGTTGGTTAACTCGTAGGTTTCATAGCTCTTTATGTAATGCTCAGGTCGAGAGTTCGAGTTTCCTTGAATCCTAAACAAAATCCAGTGGTATTTATGGGCGATGAGGATGAACAACGCACCATGTGATGCAGGGCGCATCACGACTGTCAGATTATCATCTGACAATAACAGCGTATCTGAGCTCTTTTATTTTGCAATTTTGTTTTAATTAATTGCAATATATTTTCTCTTGTTTTTACCAATTATTCTATAGACAAATAGCATACCTCGCTTGCTTCTAGTACGTTGGCCCAAATCAAGACTAAATTGGGCGTCGGAGAATGAAATATGAATTTAATATAATGAAAATAGTAGTGAAATAGTAAATAGCATGCTGAAAAACTTAATCAGTAAAATTTGAATTTAATATAACTAATGAATCATAAAGAGCTATCTTCTCAAATTTTCTTTCCCAGTCTCATCTAGCAAACATAAAATGGTTTTTTGGTTACCATACATGGAATCGATAATATTGAAATACATAACTTGAATGTAAGAATCCCGCCAGAATGTTAGGGGCACAACGCATCTTGCTTGAGAGGGATTCAGCCATTGTGATCGATTGGATTTGACTAGGAGAGCCGAGGAGGGGTGACAACCCTCTCTTGCATGACATCTGGAGGATGGCAGGCAACTGCAGGTTCTTTCAGGCCGTACATGCATACTGTGAGGCGAACAGAACTGCGGATTAGGTCGCCTCTTTTGCTGCTCAGCATTCCAGCGAGGTCCTTTGGACACACCAAAGGGTCTCCACTCCATTACTTTGTCATTTATTGTCTCTTGATTCTATTGGTTGTACTCAAGCTAGAGTAGTATAAGCAGCCATTGTAAAAAAAAAAGTTAGAATAATTGAGGGATCAAATAGAGATCTATTTTTGAATTTGATATGCTTGTTTAGTATTGCAATTCCAAAATAGTTTTATGGTCATTATAGAGCAAGATTAAATTTGGTCATAATATATTAATAATTAAAAAACAACCTATGAAAAAAATCATCTCAAATGCTTCAGATAATGACCATAGAATGGTTGTTTGGCCACAATAAGGAAAACCACAAATTTTATCTATTAATATAATACAACTAATCCAGTAAACGTAAAATGGTCTTCGGGTTACTACACATGCCACAACGTCACTTGTATGCCACATCATCAAAATAAAAATTTCTATTTGTTATGCTACGTCATCACCTATATGCTGAGAGTAGTTCCGACAAAAAAAAAAAAAGAGGCCACATCATCCCCAATCGACCATGTAGTCATCTATCTAAGTGGTTTATACATGTAGTCGGCTATGTAATAACTGGTTAATGCCAGCAGAAATTTTCGATGAGAAAAAGTAACCGAAATCAGTAGGACGAGCCGTATTAAAATAGTGGCAAAATAATAGGAGACCAAATTGAGTTTTTCGAAGTTTAGGAACTTATTAAAAATCCAACCTAAACTTAGGGGGCTAAAAGCATAATTTATCCAATATAAAATTTAGATTTTAAAACAATTAATAAACTAGAGGAACATGCTATTGACTTTTACTTTTTATGGTTTACACTTTGATACCATAATAGTTTCGTAATCACTAGATGGGAACATGAAATTTGGGTCGTACTATAGTTAGCAAACTAGAAGGTGACCTTCCACAAAGAAAACACATTTCTCATGCTTAATATAGGGACCGTTGAATGATAATATATAGTTAAGGATGAAATTTAAATTTTAACGTAGCTGATCATTTTTTTCGCTTTCATATGGCAATCTTGGAATAGTCTCTTGGCCACCATATGTCTGGCAAATATATGGCATGTAAAATTTATTAGAATAATTAGTGAACAAGAGGATGATCATTTTTTAAATCAAATTTTTAATATTTGACATTGTGATCTCAAAATAGTTCGAGGACTGATATGCATGACGATACATTTTGTGCATTGTTATAACTAATGAAATAAAGAGTGACCCACAAAAACATATTTTTCGCATTTCATTATGCGACCGTCGAATGGTTTACTAATCACTACATAGAAGAATACAAGTTTTAAATCTTAATATGAATCATGAAGTAAAGAGTGATCTGTGATCAAAGTTCCTTTACATTCTCAGGTAGCAACCTTAGAATCATTTTTATAGTCACTATATTTGTAATTAAGTACACTGAAATGCAAAATATCATCTCAGGAGAGGAATATCAGCAATCTGGAAGGCCTTATGCGCTGCTTCAAAATGGGCATACCAGTCGGACAAATTGATGGTGGTTTGAGAATCAATGTATCACAAGACCAATTGATCTCAAAGTATTCCAGTTCTCTATCAGAAGGATTGGAAGGTTGCTCATCTGCTCGATAGGGATAAATCTTGGAACTGCGGCCAGCTGTATCAAATAATTCCAGAGGAGATTGCTATGCAAGTTATGTCCATTGCAATGCCAAAGTATCCTAAGGAAGATAGGATATTTTGAAGCAGATGATGGGTGCGGACTGCATTATACTTGAGGGGGACTCGACCACGATGATAGAGTGGATCTAGATCTGGGTTCTTGATGCGAGTTCGAGTTTGCTGCTACGTAAAGCTAACATTGCCAAAGATAAAGCTAACATAATAATGCTAACATAGAAATTGTGTTGATTAGAGAACTCCCCTATAATGGCATGTTATCAATTTATCCCACCTAAGCTTTGTTTTGAGTGGTATATTTCCATTATGCAACGGTACAAAATAGATCTCTGGGGGATCAATTTTTTTCTATAGAATTTGCATGAGTTTTAAGAGTCATATGGTCGCAAGCTTCTAATCCCTATATAATTATCAATAATGAAATAATTATATAGAAACTTAACTCTAAATAGCTCGATATTGATAAAATTTGTTGGGAAGGAGATTCAGCAACTATGATCATATGGACCACTAGGAACTGCAAGACATCTTCAAATTTAGATACTTACATTCACCCCTTGCTTTCAGCCTCGCATGTCTACAGAGAAGCGAATTAGCTAGTTGATCGTCTTGCAAGTATGGGTTTGATTAAGAATGGAGATTTTGATTCTACTCCCGCACTGCTATAGCAAGTCATAAACTCAATTATGGCTGATGCTTCTTTTCATAGACTCTAGTTTTTATTTCTCCTATTTGCTTTCTTTTTTTGGGGGGGGGGGGGGTCAAATAACCTCCTTTGTACTGCCCACTTCAAGCGCTCTCTACCTCGAGTGCAGTCTTTTGCTCTATTTCTAAACATTCCATCCTACTATGGCTCCCTTCGGAGAACCTTCCTTTGCTATTTTTTATAATCTCATACTGATATATAAGGGTTAAGAACTTACAAACAAATTAATATTGCAAGATAATGACTATAATTAATAAATTTTTATATTTTATTTTAGGAAAGATGGAGGTATCTGGGCAGTTGGGGGATGATCCGTTAAATATTTAATATATTTTCGCGTAAGCATCCACAACTCGGGGTGGTGGCGCAGCTGGCTAGCGCGTACGTCTCATACCTCTTCGAATAATCCTGAGCACTTGAGTTCCAAATTCAATCATCCCAAAAAAAAAATCAGTGATATTAATGGGCAATGAGGACAACAACGCTCCCTGTGATGCAGGGCGCATCACGACCGTCAGATTATCATCATCTGATATCAGCGTTTCCGAGCCCTTTTGTTTTAATTAATTACACGTTTCTGAGCTCTTTTATTTGGCCCTTTTGTTTTAATTAATTACAATATATTTTCTCTTATTTTTACCGATTATTCCGCCCACAAATGCCTCGCTTGCTGCTGGTAAATGCACCTCGGGCAACCCTGCTCCTTCGCCTCCGGGTCGAACGGAATGGCTTCCTCGTCCTCGTCTTCGTCGTATCGGGCTGCCTCCGGGGCGGAGGACTCTAGACTCGAACTCGCCAAAAAGGTTTGCTTCGAAGCTTTCTTCTTTTCGATGGTGTCTCTCTTTGATAGTACTTTTCTCGCCCGATCGTGAGCAGTTTTGTTATCACCGTGGAATGGCATGCGCGGCGGCCGCTGATGCTTCTTCTCCCTCTTCTTGTAGATACGAAGCCATGAGGTCGCAATCGCGGAAATGAACAGCCTCGCGCCGTCTCGAGTGAGTCTCTCCAAATCCCCCCGTCGCCTTCTTTCTTTCCTCGAACTCTATCTTGAGAGTTTTGGTAGCGATGATTCTTGAACGATGGGTTGAATTATTGTCATGGATTAATCTATCAAGAAAACCCGAAAGCATGGATGGACGATCAAAAGGTACAAATCTTTTTGATGGGAATACTAGGGTTATTGAGTCACCCTAGGGTTTTAGATATCAGGATTCTGAGGTTATGGTATAGGTTTTAGCTCCGTCTGAGATAATTGAGGTTTTGATGTTATGGTATTTGGGATGTTGAGAGATATGGTGAGCAATACTAAGTTTTACCTTGACGTCCACCTTATTTCTGATGATAATCCCCTTGTATCCTGGTGCTTCCATCAACGGATGTTTGTATCTCTCGAGCTATCTGTATTTCATATGCCTAAAAAGATTCATGGTTTTTTAAAAATGTTATGAATCCTAAAATTTATCTTTTAGGTAATCTTCTGTTGGTACATGGAGAGAAAAAAAGATGCTTTTGTGATGTAAGATATTGTTGCTCAACATGTTTTCAGAATATGAAATCTATAATCCATTACCATAGATGTTTGATAGATTTGAAATTATCTTGATTCAATTACAAGAACCATCATATCTTCATGCAAATTGATTGTGTGTTCGGCAAATCTAGAACAGTGACCTGTAAGCCTATGGCAGCTTTATCTCACATCATCTCAGGTTAGTACCACCAGGAGCCTATTAGAGTTGTCGAGCCTGCCAAGCTATACAAAATCCCAAAATAATTTTTCCCTTATTTCTCATGATCTAAAATACCGACCTTTTTTCTACCAATCATTAACCTTTCTCAGAGCCAGAATTCATTAACATTTAAGTGCTTATATATATCATTGTTCTATTTGAGGCCTTCATGGCTCCATCCTCGCTTTCGCTTCATTTTTTGCCTTCGGGTTGGCAAACAGGTTACCTGTTAATTAAACAGGTTAAATGAGTCAGGTCGGATTATCTGTTTATTAAACATGACAGATTCATATTGTAATTACTGATCTGTTTAATAAGCAGGTCGGGTTCAGATTTATGATTTTCTGAGCCGACCTGCATCTGACCCGACCCGTTTATATCCGACCCGACCTGATTGCCATCCCTAGTGAGGAGTCCTTAGCTCTCGGGAGTTTGAGCTTCTCTCACTGCAAAAAAAATGGCAGTACTAATGAGCGATGAGGACAACAATGCATCGTGTGATGCGAGGCGCATCACGACCATCTGATTATCATCTGACGATACCAGTGTTCCTGAGCTCTTTCATTTTTCAAACTATCTTTAAATTTGATGTGCTTGTTTAGTACTGCAATTCCAAAATGGTTTTATGGTCATTATATGGCAAGATTAAATTTGGTCATAATATATTAATAACTAAAAAACAATCAGTGAAAAAATTCATCTCCCATGTTTCAAATAATGACTATAGAATGGTTCTTTGATCACAATAAGAAAAACCACAAATTTTGACTATTAATATAATTCATCTCATCTAGTAAATGTAAAAGGGTCTCGGCCATCCGTTCAGCTTCGAATCACAATCAAGTAGGTGGAACAAGAAAGAAGGAACCAGGACGGGGACATTTAATCCGGTTATATTCTAGTAATTCACAATGGATCCTTGTTGGTGTGGCTGCATGAGAAAATAATAGAATAAGAGAGGGTGCCGGTAAGGTGGGAGACCACGATGCCTCATCTCCGGGTAACGATGCGACTGCGGTAGGGCCGAGCAAATTTCTTTTTTATTTTCTTATCTTTCCAACGACGACAGTCAACTGATGCCTCGAGAGGGTGGGAGTCGGGCTTTATAGGTAATGGAGGCTAGGGTTTCCTAGCCTCCCGTCAAAGTCAAGAAAGAACCAGAATCAGTCTCCTCTTCCGACTCAAGCAGGGGAACTTCATCACCTTTCTTTCTTAAGAGAGAGGATGGGCATGGGAATGGCAGTGAGAGGACATAGTTTACATGGAATGCACGATCCCTTCGACCAAACAAAAGTTACATATCTGTTACGCTTTTGAGCCCTCATGCATGCAATATTACTTCTAAGTCTCAAACATTAGTGTTTTCTCATTGTCTTGCTAACCCCCTTGTTTAAAGGAGATGTCCTTACACTCAAAAACCTTATTAGATGTCTTAATCATTGAGATAATATTAGTCCATATTCCGTGCTCATCATTTGAAATTTAGAGGTGGAAAAAAAAGTGATCTCTATCAAAGCAAATTCTAGGTTTGATGCAACTAACAAGAACTATCTTGGAAAGTCCTTCATCGTCTAGATGATGCATTAGGTCTGGTTGTTTCTTCCGTGTGAAAGAATGATTGGACATTGACTGTTGGATCGCATCTTGTATAGATTTTAAAATACACTAAACTTTTTTTATTTTTATTTATTTTATTATTATTATTATTATTATTATTATTATGATGTTAAGGCGGCAGACCATATCTGACGGGTATGGATTTTTTTTATTTATTTCGCTGCACAGATTTCAAAACAACTTTTATGTAATCTAATAGTAAATTCATGCATAGAAAGTGAATTCTCTTTTTGCAACCTCCATCCTGCTGCATTTTGGTTTTACAAGGAAGTAATCATGCAATTTTAGCACCATCAAAAATTTACTATATTTGGCTGGAAATTTGGGAAAGATGGCGATTTTTGCGTTGTGGCAGGCTGTTGAGGAATGATCGGTTAGATATTCAAAAATTTTCCGCATGACAATTCACAACATGGGGTTGTGGCTAGCTGGTTAGCAAGTAGGTCTCATTATCCTTTGAGTAATTCTCAGGTCGAGAGTTCAAGCTTCTATGAACCCCCCAAAAAAAATCTGGTGGCATTAATGGGCGATGAGGACAAACAATGCAACATGTGATGCAAGGCGCATCACGACTATCAGATTATCATCTGACAATAACAGCGTATCTAAGCTCTTTCATTTTGCCATTTTATTTTAATTAATTGCAATATATTTTCTCTTATTTTTAACGATTATTCTACAGACAAATAGCATACCTCGCTTGTTGATAGTATGTTGGCCCAAATCAAGACTAATTTGGGTGTCAGAGAAGAAAATTTGAATTTAATATAATTAAAATAGTAGTGAAATAGTAAAAAGCATGCGGAAAAACTTAACTAGTAAAATTTGAATTTAATATAATTAATGAATCATAAAGAGTTGTATTCTCAAATTTTCTTTTCCAGTCTCATCTAGCAAACATAAAATGGTTTTTTGGTTACCATACATGGAATCCATAATATTGAAATACATAGCTTGAATGTTAGAATCCTGCCGGAATATTAGGGGCAGAGCGCATATTGCTTGAGGGGGATTCAGCCATCATGATCGATTGGATTCGACTGGAGGAGCCGAGGAGGGGTGACAATCCTCTGTTGCATGACATCTAAAGGATGGCAAGCAACTGTAGGGCCTTTCAAGCTGTACGTACATACTATGAGGCGAACAGGACTGCAGATTGGGTCGCCTCTTTTGTTGCTCAGCATTCCGGCGAGGTCCCTTGGATACACCAGGGGGTCTCCATTCCATTACTTTCTCATTTCTTGTCTCTTGCTAGAGTAGTGTAAACAGCCGTTGTAAAAAAAAAAGTTAGAATAATTGAGGGATCAAATAGAGACCTATTTTTAAATTTGATATGCTTGTTTAGTATTGCAATTAAATTGAGGGATTAAATAGAGACCTATGGTCATTATATGGCAAGATTAAATTTGGTCATAATATATTATAACTAAAAAAGAACCTATGAAAAAATTCATTTCCTATGCTTCAGATAATGACTATAGAATGGTTCTTTGGCCACAATAAGGAAAACCACAAATTTTAACTATTAATATAATTCAACTAATCCAGTAAAATGGTCTTCTAGTTACTACGCATGCCACGTCGTCATCTATTTGCCACATCATCAAAATAAAAATTTCTATTTGTTATGCTACGTCATCACCCATATGTTGAGAACAATTCCGACAAAAAAAAGATGCCACATCATTACCAATCGACAATGTAATCATCTATCTAAGTGGTTTATATATTTAGTCAGCTACGTAATATCTGGTTAATGCCAGCCGAAATTTTCGATGAGAAAAAGTAATCGAAATCAGGACGACGGATCATATTAAGATAGTGGTGAAATAATAGGAGACCAAATTTTAGCTTTTTGAAATTAAGAGACTTATTAAAAATCAGACCTAAACTTAGAGGACTAAAAGCATTATTTATCCAATATAAAATTTACATTTTAGAACAATTAATAAACTACAGGGAACATGTTATGGACTTTTACTTTTTATGGTTTACGCTTTGATACCGTAATAGTTTCATGGTCACTAGATGGTCACATGAAATTTGAGGGATCAAATAGGGACCTATGGTCATTATATGGCAAGATTAAATTTGGTCATAATATACTATAACTAAAAAACAACCTATTAAAAAAATTCATCTCCTATGCTTCAGATAATGACTATAGAATGGTTCTTTGGCCACAATAAGGAAAACCACAAATTTTAACTATTAATATAATTCAACTAATACAATAAACGTAAAATGGTCTTCTAGTTACTATGCATGCCACGTCGTCATCTATATGCCACATCATCAAAATAAAAATTTCTATTTGTTATGCTACGTCATCACTCATATGTTGAGAACAATTCCGACAAAAAAAAGATGCCACATCATTACCAATCGACCATGTAATCATCTATCTAAGTGGTTTATATATGTAGTCAGCTTTGATCTCTACCAAAGCAAATTCTAGGTTTGATGCAACTAACAAGAACTATCTTGGAAAGTCCTTCATCATCTAGATGATGCATTAGGTCCAGTTGTTTCTTCCGTGTGAAAGAATGATTGGACATTGGCTGTTGGATTGCATCTTGTATAGATTTTAAAATACACTAAACTTTTTTTATTTATCTGTTGCACAGCTTTTAAAACAACTTTTGTATAATTCAATAGTAAATTCATACAAAAGAAAGCGAATTCTCCTTTTGCCACCTCCGTCCTGCTGCATTTTGGTTTTACAAGGAAGTAATTAGGCAATTTTAGCACTACCAAAAAATTACTATATTTGGCTAGAAATTTGGGAATGATCGGTTAGATATTTAATAGTTTTTCGCATGACAATTCACAACACGGGGTTGTGGCTAGCTGGTTAGCTCGTAGGTTTCATAGCTCTTTGAGTAATGCTCAGGTCGAGAGTTCGAGTTTCCTTGAACCCCTAAAAAAATTCGGTGGTATTAATGGGCGATGAGGACGAACAATGCACCATGTGATGCAGGGCGCATCACGACTGTCAGATTATCATCTGATGATAATAGCATATCTGAGCTCTTTTATTTTGCAATTTTGTTTTTATTAATTACAATATATTTTCTCTTATTTATATTGATTATTCTACAGACAAATAGCATACCTCACTTGCTGCTAGTATGTTGGCCCAAATCAAGACTAATTTCTCATGCTTGATATGGGGACCGTTGAATGATAATATATAGTTAAGGATGAAATTTAAATTTTAACGTAGCTGATCATTTTTCTTCTTTCATACAGCAATCTTGGAATAGTCTCTTGGCCACCATATGTGTGGCAAATATATGGCATGTAAAATTTATTAGAATAATTAGTGAACAAGAGGAAGATTATTTCTTAAATCAAATTTTAATATTTTACATTGTGATCTCAAAATAGTTCGAGGATCGTCTCATGATATTTGGCTGGAAATTTGGGAATGGTCGGTTAGATATTTAATAGTTTTTTGCGTGACAATCCACAACACGGGGTTGTGGCCAGCTGGTTAGCTCGTAGGTTTCATCGCTCTTTGAGTAATGCTCAGGTCAAGAGTTCGAGTTTCCTTGAACCCTAGAAAAAATTCGATGGTATTAATGGGCGATGAGGACAAACAACGCGCCATGTGATGCAGGGCGCATCATGACTGTTAGATTATCATCTGACGATAATAGCATATCTGAGCTCTTTCATTTTGCAGTTTTGCTTTTATAAATTACAATATATTTTCTCTGATTTCTTTGATTATTCTACAGACAAATAGCATACCTCGCTTGCTGCTAGTATGTTGGTCCAAATCAAGACTAATTTGGGTGTTAGAGAAGGAAATTTGAATTTAATATAATTAATGAATCATAAAGAGCTCTCTTCTCAAATTTTCTTTCCCAGTCTCATCCAGCAAACATAAAATGATTTTTTGGTTACTATACATGGAATCGGTAATATTGAAATACATAACTTGAATGTTAGAATCCTGCCAGAATGCTAGGGGCACATCGCATCTTGCTTAAGGGAGATTCAGCTATCGTGATCAATTAGATTCGATTAGAAGAGCTGAGGAGGGGTGACAACCCTCTGTTGCATGACATCTGGAGGATGGCAGGCAACTGCAGGTTTTTTCAGGCCGTACATGCATACTGTGAGGCAAATAGAACTGCGGATTGGGTCGCCTCTTTTGCTGCTCAGCATTCCAGCGAGGTCCTTTGGACACACCAGGGGGTCTCCAATCCATTACTTTGTCATTTCTTGTCTCTTGGTTCTATTGGTTGTACTCAAGCTAGCGTATTGTAAGCAGCCGTTATAAAAAAAAAATTTAGAATAATTAAGGGATCAAATAGAGATCTATTTTTAAATTTAATATTCTTGTTTAGTATTGCAATTCCGAAATAGTTTTATGGTCATTATAGAGCAAGATTAAATTTCGTCATAATATATTAATAACTAAAAAACAACCTATGAAAAAATTCATCTCCAATGACCATAGAATGGTTCTTTGGCCATAATAAGGAAAACCACAAATTTTAACTATTGATATAATTCAACTAATTAAAATGGTCTTCGAGTTACTACACGTGCCACGTCGTCACTTATAGGCCATGTCACCAAAATAAAAATTTCTATTTGTTATGCTATGTCATCACCCATATGCTGAGAGTAGTTCCGACAAAAAAAAAAAGATGCCACATCATCACCAATCGACCATGTAATCATCTATCTAAGTGGTTTATTGTACATGTAGTCGGCTACGTAATAACTGGTTAATGCTAACAGAAATTTTCGATGAGAAAAAGTAACTGAAATCAGGAGGACGAACCATATTAAAATTGTGGCAAAATAATAGAAGACCAAACTTGTGTTTTTTGAAGTTTAGGAACTTGTTAAAAATCCGACCTAAACTTAGAGGGCTAAAAGCATAATTTATCCAATATAAAATGTAGATTTTAGAACAATTAATAAACTAGAGGGAACATGTTATTGACTTTTACTTTTATGGTTTACACTTTGATACCATAATAGTTTCGTAATCACTAGAAGGGAACATGAAATTTGGGTCGTACTTTAGTTAGCGAACTAGGAGGTGACCTCCCACAAAGAAAACACATTTCTCATGCTTAATATAGGGACCGTTGAATGATAATATACAGTTAAGGATGAAACTTAAATTTTAACGTAGTTGATCATTTTTTTTTTCGCTTTCATATAGCAATTTTGGAATAGTCTCTTGGCCACCATATGTGTGGCAAATATATGGCATGTAAAATTTATTAGAATAATTAGTGAACAAGAGGAAGATTATTTTTTAAATCAAATTTTTAATATTTTACATTGTGATCTCAAAATAGTTCGAGGATCGTCTCATGATATTTGGCTGGAAATTTGGGAATCGTCGGTTAGATATTTAATAGTTTTGCGCGTGACAATCCACAACACGGGGTTGTGGCTAGCTGGTTAGCTCAGAGGTTTCATAGCTCCTTGTGTAATGCTCTAGTCGAGAGTTCGAGTTTCCTTGAACCCTAAACAAAATTCGGTGGTATAAGTGGGCGATGAGGACGAACAACGCACCATGTGATGCAAGGCGCATCTCGACTGTCAGATTATCATCTGACAATAACAGCGTATCTGAGTTCTTTTATTTTGCAATTTTGTTTAAATTAATTGCAATACATTTTCTCTTGTTTTTACCGATTATTTTACAGACAAATAGCATACCTCGCTTGCTTCTAGTACATTGGCCCAAATCAAGACTAATTTGGGCGTCAGAAAATGAAATATGAATTTAATATAATGAAAATAGTAGTGAAATAGTAAATAGCATGCTGAAAAACTTAATCAGTAAAATTTGAATTTAATATAACTAATGAATCATAAAGAGCTCTCTTCTCAAATTTTCTTTCCCAGTCTCATCTAGCAAACATAAAATGGTTTTTTGGTTACCATACATGGAATCGATAATATTAAAATACATAACTTGAATGTAAGAATCCTGCCAGAATGTTAGGGGCACAATGCATCTTGCTTGAGGGGGATTCAGCCATCGTGATCGATTGGATTCGACTAGGAGAGCCAAGGAGGGGTGACAACCCTCTCTTGCATGACATCTGGAGGATGGCAGGCAACTGCAGGTTCTTTCAGGCCGTACATGCATACTGAGGCGAACAGAACTACGGATTGGGTCGCCTTTTTTGCTGCTCAGCATTCCAGCGAGGTCCTTTGGACACTCCAGAGGGTCTCCACTCCATTACTTTGTCATTTATTGTCTCTTGATTCTATTGGTTATACTCAAGCTAGAGTAGTATAAGCAGCCGTTGTAAAAAAAAAAAGTTAGAATAATTGAGGATCAAATAGAGATCTATTTTTAAATTTGATATGCTTGTTTAGTATTGCAATTCCAAAATAGTTTTATGGTCATTATAGCGCAAGATTAAATTTGGTCATAATATATTAATAATTAAAAAACAACCTATGAAAAAATTCATCTCAAATGCTTTAGATAATGACCATAGAATGGTTGTTTGGCCACAATAAGAAAAACCACAAATTTTAACTATTAATATAATTCAACTAATCCAGTAAATGTAAAATGGTTTTCGGGTTAGTACGCATGCCCCGTCGTCACTTGTATGCCACGTCATCAAAATAAAAATTTCTATTTGTTATCCTACATCATCACCCATATGCTAAGAGTAGTTCCGACCAAAAAAAAAAAAGGGATGCCACATCATCACCAATCGACCGTGTAATCATCTATCTAAGTGGTTTATATACATGTAGTCGGCTACGTAATAACTGGTTAATGCCAGCGAAAATTTTTGATGAGAAATAATAACCGAAATCAGGAGGATGAACCATATTAAAATAGTGGCAAAATAATAGGGACCAAATTTGAGTTTTTTGAAGTTTAGGAACTTGTTAAAAATCCGATCTAAACTAAGAGGGCTAAAAGCATAATTTATCCAATATAAAATTTAGATTTTAGAACAATTAATAAACTAGAGGGAACATGTTATTGACTTTTACTTTTTATGGTTTACACTTTGATACCATAATAGTTTCGTAATCACTAGATGGGAATATGAAATTTGGGTCACACTATAGTTAGCGAACTAGAAGGTGACCTCCCACAAAGAAAACACATTTCTCATGCTTGATATAGGGACCGTTGAATGATAATATATAGTTAAGGATGAAATTTAAATTTTAACATAGCTGATCATTTTTTTTCACTTTCATATGGCAATCTTGGAATGGTCACTTGGCCACCATATGTGTGGCATATATATGGCATGTAAAATTTATTAGAATAATTAGTGAACAAGAGGATGATCATTTTTTAAATCAAATTTTTAATATTTGACATTGTGATCTCAAAATAGTTTGAGGATCGATATGCATGATGATACATTTTGTGCATTGTTATAACTAATGAAATAAAGAGTGACCTGCAAAAACATATTTTTCGCATTTCATTCTGCGACCATCGAATGGTTTACTAATCACTACATAGAAGAATACAAGTTTTAAATCTTAATATGAATCATGAAGTAAAGAGTGATCTGTGATCAGAGTTCCTTTATATTCTCAGGTAGCAACCTTAGAATCATTTTTATAGTCACTATATTTGTAATTAAGTACAGAAATACAAAATATCATCCCAGGAGAGGAATATCAGCAATCTGGAAGGCCTTATGCGCTGCTTCAAAATGGGCATACCAGTCGGACAAATTGATGATGGTTTGAGAAGTAATGTATCACAAGACCAATTGATCTCAAAGTATTCCAGTTCTCTATCAGAAGGATTGGAAGGTTCCTCATCTGCTCGATAGGGATAAATCTTGGAACTGCGGCCAGCTGTATCAAATAATTCCAGAGGAGATTGCTATGCAAGTTATGTCCATTGCAATACCAAAGTATCCAAAGGAAGATAGGATATTTTGAAGCAGATGATGGGTTCGGACTGCATTATACTTGAGGGAGACTCGACCCCGATGATAAAGTGGATCTAGGTCCGGGTTCTTGATGCGAGTTCGAGTTTGCTGCTACGTGATGTTCGCAACCTTTTAGACAAGGATAGCCTCTCGTGGGACACACACACGTCTACAGGGAGGCAAACAGTGCGGCCGACTGGGTGGCCTCTTTTGCGGCTCACCACTCAGGATAATTCATCTAGGGTGACCATGCATCTGTGCCCTAGTCTTTGTGTTATCTGCTATTTTCTGATTTTGTTGGTTGTACCCACGTCCGGCACGTATGAGCTGCCGCTGTACCAAAAAAAAAAAAGAAAAGAAAAAGGGGGGGAGGGGTAGGCTGATTTGGTAACATTGCCAAAGATAAAGCTAACATAGAAATTGTGTTGATTAGAGAACTCCCCTATAATGGCATGTTATCAATTTATCCCACCTAAGCTTTGTTTTGAGTGGTATATTTCCATTATGCAACGGTACAAAATAGATCTCTGGGGGATCAATTTTTTTCTATAGAATTTGCATGAGTTTTAAGAGTCACATGGTCACAAGCTTCTAATCCCTATATAATTATCAATACTGAAATAATTATATAGAAACTTAACTCTAAACAGCTCGATATTGATAAAATTTGTTGGGAAGGAGATTCAGCAACTATGATCATATGGACCACTAGGAACTGCAAGACATCTTCAAATTTAGATACTCACATTCACCCCTTGCTTTCAGCCTCGCATGTCTACAGAGAAGCGAATTAGCTAGTTGATCGTCTTGCAAGTATGGGTTTGATTAAGAATGGAGATTTTGATTCTACTCCCGCACTGCTATAGCAAGTCATAAACTCAATTATGGCTGATGCTTCTTTTCAGAGACTCTAGTTTTTATTTCTCCTATTTGCTTTCTTTTTTTTTGGGGGGGGGGGGGGGGGGGCGTCAAATAACCTCCTTTGTACTGCCCACTTCAAGCGCTCTCTACCTCGAGTGCAGTCTTTTGCTCTATTTCTAAACATTCCATCCTACTATGGCTCCCTTCGGAGAACCTCCCTTCGCTATTTTTTATAATCTCATATTGATATATAAGGGTTAAGAACTTACAAACAAATTAATATTGCAAGATAATGACTATAATTAATAAATTTTTATATTTTATTTTAGGAAAGATGGAGGTATCTGGGCAGTTGGGGGATGATCCGTTAGATATTTAATATATTTTCGCGTAAGCATCCACAACTCGGAGTGGTGGCGCAGCTGGCTAGCGCGTACGTCTCATACCTCTTCGAATAATCCTGAGCACTTGAGTTCGAAATTCAATCATCCCCAAAAAAAAAATCAGTGATATTAATGGGCAATGAGGACAACAACGCTCCCTGTGATGCAGGGCGCATCACGACCGTCAGATTATCATCATCTGATATCAGCGTTTCCGAGCCCTTTTGTTTTAATTAATTACACGTTTCTGAGATCTTTTATTTGGCCCTTTTGTTTTAATTAATTAGAATATATTTTCTCTTATTTTTACCGATTATTCCGCCGACAAATGCCTCGCTTGCTGTCGGTAAATACACCTCGGGCAACCCTGCTCCTTCGCCTCCGGGTCGAACGGAATGGCTTCCTCGTCCTCGTCTTCGTCGTATCGGGCTGCCTCCGGGGCGGAGGACTCTAGACTCGAACTCGCCAAAAAGGTTTGCTTCGAAGCTTTCTTCTTTTCGATGGTGTCTCTCTTTGATAGTACTTTTCTCGCCCGATCGTGAGCAGTTTTGTTATCACCGTGGAATGGCATGCGCGGCGGCCGTTGATGCTTCTTCTCCCTGTTCTTGTAGATACGAAGCCATGAGGTCGCAATCGCGGAAATGAACAGCCTCGCGCCGTCTCGAGTGAGTCTCTCCAAATCCCCCCGTCGCCTTCTTTCTTTCCTCGAACTCTATCTTGAGAGTTTTGGTAGCGATGATTCTTGAACGATGGGTTGAATTATTGTCATGGATTAATCTATCAAGAAAACTCGAAAGCATGGATGGACGATCAAAAGGTACAAATCTTTTTGATGGGAATACTAGGGTTATTGAGTCACCCTAGGGTTTTAGATATCAGGATTCTGAGGTTATGGTATAGGTTTTAGCTCCGTCTGAGATAATTGAGGTTTTGATGTTATGGTATTTGGGATGTTGAGAGATATGGTGAGCAATACTAAGTTTTACCTTGACGTCCACCTTATTTCTGATGATAATCCCCTTGTATCCTGGTGCTTCCATCAACGGATGTTTGTATCTCTCGAGCTATCTGTATTTCATATGCCTAAAAAGATTCATGGTTTTTTAAAAATGTTATGAATCCTAAAATTTATCTTTTAGGTAATCTTCTGTTGGTACATGGAGAGAAAAAAAGATGCTTTTGTGATGTAAGATATTGTTGCTCAACATGTTTTCAGAATATGAAATCTATAATCCATTACCATAGATGTTTGATAGATTTGAAATTATCTTGATTCAATTACAAGAACCATCATATCTTCATGCAAATTGATTGTGTGTTCGGCAAATCTAGAACAGTGACCTGTAAGCCTATGGCAGCTTTATCTCACATCATCTCAGGTTAGTACCACCAGGAGCCTATTAGAGTTGTCGAGCCTGCCAAGCTATACAAAATCCCAAAATAATTTTTCCCTTATTTCTCATGATCTAAAATACCGACCTTTTTTCTACCAATCATTAACCTTTCTCAGAGCCAGAATTCATTAACATTTAAGTGCTTATATATATCATTGTTCTATTTGAGGCCTTCATGGCTCCATCCTCGCTTTCGCTTCATTTTTTGCCTTCGGGTTGGCAAACAGGTTACCTGTTAATTAAACAGGTTAAATGAGTCAGGTCGGATTATCTGTTTATTAAACATGACAGATTCATATTGTAATTACTGATCTGTTTAATAAGCAGGTCGGGTTCAGATTTATGATTTTCTGAGCCGACCTGCATCTGACCCGACCCGTTTATATCCGACCCGACCTGATTGCCATCCCTAGTGAGGAGTCCTTAGCTCTCGGGAGTTTGAGCTTCTCTCACTGCAAAAAAAATGGCAGTACTAATGAGCGATGAGGACAACAATGCATCGTGTGATGCGAGGCGCATCACGACCATCTGATTATCATCTGACGATACCAGTGTTCCTGAGCTCTTTCATTTTTCAAACTATCTTTAAATTTGATGTGCTTGTTTAGTACTGCAATTCCAAAATGGTTTTATGGTCATTATATGGCAAGATTAAATTTGGTCATAATATATTAATAACTAAAAAACAATCAGTGAAAAAATTCATCTCCCATGTTTCAAATAATGACTATAGAATGGTTCTTTGATCACAATAAGAAAAACCACAAATTTTGACTATTAATATAATTCATCTCATCTAGTAAATGTAAAAGGGTCTCGGCCATCCGTTCAGCTTCGAATCACAATCAAGTAGGTGGAACAAGAAAGAAGGAACCAGGACGGGGACATTTAATCCGGTTATATTCTAGTAATTCACAATGGATCCTTGTTGGTGTGGCTGCATGAGAAAATAATAGAATAAGAGAGGGTGCCGGTAAGGTGGGAGACCACGATGCCTCATCTCCGGTAACGATGCGACTGCGGTAGGGCCGAGCAAATTTCTTTTTTATTTTCTTATCTTTCCAACGACGACAGTCAACTGATGCCTCGAGAGGGTGGGAGTCGGGCTTTATAGGTAATGGAGGCTAGGGTTTCCTAGCCTCCCGTCAAAGTCAAGAAAGAACCAGAATCAGTCTCCTCTTCCGACTCAAGCAGGGGAACTTCATCACCTTTCTTTCTTAAGAGAGAGGATGGGCATGGGAATGGCAGTGAGAGGACATAGTTTACATGGAATGCACGATCCCTTCGACCAAACAAAAGTTACATATCTGTTACGCTTTTGAGCCCTCATGCATGCAATATTACTTCTAAGTCTCAAACATTAGTGTTTTCTCATTGTCTTGCTAACCCCCTTGTTTAAAGGAGATGTCCTTACACTCAAAAACCTTATTAGATGTCTTAATCATTGAGATAATATTAGTCCATATTCCGTGCTCATCATTTGAAATTTAGAGGTGGAAAAAAAAGTGATCTCTATCAAAGCAAATTCTAGGTTTGATGCAACTAACAAGAACTATCTTGGAAAGTCCTTCATCGTCTAGATGATGCATTAGGTCTGGTTGTTTCTTCCGTGTGAAAGAATGATTGGACATTGACTGTTGGATCGCATCTTGTATAGATTTTAAAATACACTAAACTTTTTTTATTTTTATTTATTTATTTTATTATTATTATTATTATTATTATTATTATTATTATTATTATTATTATTATTATTATTATTATGCTAAGGCGAGCAGACCATATATGATGGGTATGGATTTTTTTTATTTATCTCGCTGCACAGATTTCAAAACAACTTTTACGTAATCTAATAGTAAATTCATGCGACAGAAAGTGAATTCTCTTTTTGCAACCTCCATCCTGCTGCATTTTGGTTTTACAAGGAAGTAATCAAGCAATTTTAGCACTATCAAAAATTTACTATATTTGGCTGGAAATTTGGGAAAGATGGCGATTTCTGCGCTGTGGCAGGCTGTTGAGAAATGATTGGTTAGATATTTAATAATTTTCCGCATGACAATTCACAACATGGGGTTGTGCCCGGCCAGCTGGTTAGCAAGTAGGTCTCATCCTTTGAGTAATTCTCAGGTCGAGAGTTCGAGTTTCTGTAAACCCCCAAAAAAAAAATCTGGTGGCATTAATGGGCGATGAGGACAAACAATGCAACATGTGATGCAGGGCGCATCATGACTATCAGATTATCATCTGACAATAACAGCGTATATGAGTTTTTTCATTTTGCCATTTTGTTTTAATTAATTACAATATATTTTCTCTTATTTTTACCGATTATTCTACAGACCAATAGCATACCTCGCTTGTTGGTAGTATGTTGGCCCAAATCAAGACTAATTTGGGTGTCAGAGAAGAAAATTTGAATTTAATATAATTAAAATAGTAATGAAAGAGTAAAAAGCATGCTGAAAAACTTAATCAGTAAAATTTGAGTTTAATATAATTAATGAATCATAAAGAGTTCTATTCTCAAATTTTCTTTTCCAGCTTCATCTAGCAAACATAAAATAGTTTTTTGGTTACCATACATGGAATCCATAATATTGAAATACATAGCTTGAATGTTAGAATCCTGCCGGAATATTAGGGGCAGAGCGCATCTTGCTTGAGGAGGATTCAGCCATCATGATCGGTTGGATTCGACTAGGGGAGCCGAGGAGGGGTGACTGTTGCCCAGTAGATACAACCCAAGAGGGGGGGGTGAATTGGGTCTTTTAAGACTTTTTAACCTACTTCTAGTACTTTTTGATTAATTATGCTAAGTTGTATATATGCGCAGTGAAAGTTAAACTTAGCAACAGTTTGATGTATAGAATGTGACTTGATTAAATATGCTTGCAACTAAAGGATATCCAGATAAGAGTTAAGCAAGCAGTTTATCTAAGTAAGTGAGTGTGTTAGTTAGACAATGAGTAGTGGCATTACAAACACAAAGGACATATAGTGGTTCGGTGCACCCTAGCACCTACATCCACTCCCCAAGACTTCTTGGAAATTTCACTATAATCCTACAGATTACAGCCGGTTGTTTTACAAGCTCACAACCCAACTTGTTGTTTTACGAGGTCACAACGAACTCGGTCGGTTTTTCCAGGCTCACCGACTAGAACCACCCCCGATTGTTTTCCCAGGATCACAATCGAACCCTTACACGTTGGTTTTACCCTCGGCTCACCAACAAACCTAAACCCCGTTGGTTTTCCCTTTGGCTCACCAACAAACCTTACACCGTTGGTTTTCCCTTTGGCTCACCAACAAACCTTTAACCCCTTGATTCAATCCCTTGATTGAATCAAGTTACAAGATATTAAAACAAAGAATAAAAAACAAATCAAAGCTTCTTAAACAAGCAGATATGACAATATAAACAAATAGAGTAAAGAGAAGCCCTCAAACGAGTTTTGAAGATGGAGGAGCTCGGCTTCTTCTTTACTTGATCCTCCTCTGATTTGGCATGAAGTAGAGGATCCCTGAGGCAGCACACGGATGGAGAGGAAGCTTTCGGATTCACTTGGATGCTCTTCTTCTCTCTATTTCGTTTTGGATGGCCCTTTTGTGCTTGTGGGAGATTTCCTTTGTAATCTCTTTGAGATCTCTTTCCTAGATGATCTCTCCCACTTTCATTTTTTTCTCCCCTAGCTCTCCTCTTGTTTTTATAGCTTTAGATGGCGTGGAAACAAGAATCTAGCCGTTAGAGACAAAAATAGAGCCGTTGGATACAGTCTGCACTTCCTGACAATATTACCGTTGGGATCGGAGTCGACTCGCGCGATCAGGAGTCGACTCGCCTATTGCAGGAGTCGGCTCGTGTTTTACCGGAGACGACTCGGCCACTGTTCCAAATTTGAATTAATGTGCTTGCCTCGACTGGGAGTCGACTCGTCTTAACCTGGAGTCGACTCGCCAACTTCTGGAGCTGACTTGGCAATTTCGGAGTCGGCTCATCCACTGAAGTCCGTGGATCCAATTTTGAATTTTGTCCTCTCGAGTCGACTCGACTGTCCTGGGAGTCGACTCGACTGTCCTGGGAGTCGACTCGACTGTCCTGGGAGTCGACTCGAATCTCAGAGCCCGAACTCCCGATCCTCTGTCTTTTGGCTCGTCCAGTCTTGGAGTCGACTCGAACTTCCTTGGAGTCGACTCGGCTCTCAGTTTGCGAAACACAGCCTTCTGCCATCTTGGTGTAGCGCTGCCTTGGAGTCGACTCGAGCTGTCTGGGAGTCGACTCGAATCTCAGAGGCAGTAACTTGGTTTTCTGTCTGTTGATGGTCGCGGAGTCTCGGAGTCAACTCGTGCAATGCGGGAGTCGACTCGAATCTCAGAGTCCCAAAAATGCTCTCTGACTTTTTCTTTGTGTTCCGCTGAGAGTCGACTCTTGCTTTCTTTGGAGTCGACCTACCAACCATCGGAGTCGACTCGCGTTCCACTGGAGTCGACTCGAATCTCAGACCCGAAAACTGCTCTCTGACTTTTCTGCCTGTGACTCCTAGGAGTCGACTCATACTTCTCCGGAGTCGACTCATACTTCTCCGGAGTCGACTCGAATTCCACTGGAGTCGACTCGAAGACTGTTCTTTTGAATTTTTCTTTTAATTTTACTCCTCCAATTTGAATCCTTTGAACTTTAAACTTGGGCCAATAAATTGTAGCTTTCTTCCAACTTGAGAGCTTTGGAGGCCTTCTTGTGTTCTTCCAACTTGCTATGTTCCTTGTAAAATAAATATCTTTCTCCTTGCAACATAAACATTAGTATCTATACTTCAAGGTTTTGTGATCATCAAAATCAATCTATGAATCAATCTTTGGGTCATCAATCTCCCCCTTTTTGATGATGACAAAACTTGGAGTATATGCAATATAAAAGATATTGTTTTCTAGAAGTAATACATAGCAAAGTTGCATGAAGTAGAAAACATATATTTTATATTTTTAAAACATACTTCATGATAATGCTTTAGATTTAATCAGCTTAACACAATCAACATATTTCAATTTAAGCTGATTTGTATTCAATTCAAAGCATAAAGGCATTATGAGCATATACTTAGATATTTCTCCCCCTTTTTGACAACATCAAAAAGATAGTGAAACATTAAGCACAAAGATCAGAATGCTCATATATTTCTTTTTCTTATTGTACTTTGATTTGCAAGTCAAATTATTGCAAGGATATGAATCATATAACTCAAGGCAATAATATTAGAATCAGATTAATGAGCATAGATCAGAGCCAATGAAGATAATTTCAGAGCAGAACACATCGAATGTGATACCACAGATAGTTTTCTAAGCAAGTGTAGGTGGAATCTTTCTTAAGTTAATTCAAGAAGTACCATACGAATGGAAATCTAACCTCTCTTCAATAATAAGTATGAAAGCTTGTTCATTTAGGACCTTTTGCCCAATCTAGTAAGTATTTTATCAACATGAGAGCAATTTAATTAATTTTCAGAGTAAAAGATCAAAACTTATATATTTGGAAAAACATATCATCATGTTGGATTATTAATTCTTAATGACTTCAAAGTTCTTATATGATAATAAGAGCATTGGGGCACAAATACCAAAATATGAGTTTATGCAATTTTTGATACATCTTTGAGCTCTTTTAAAGACTTTCTTTTATTCCTTTAGAAAATAAGCATAATTTGATACATAAAATAATGAATTGGCACAAAATAGAAGTTCTAAAGAGTAAGCCAATTAAAACTCATTAGTGAGGTTCAAAAAATAGATTTTCTAAGAGATACTCAAGAAAATTTAACACATTATTCTCCCCCTTTTTCATTAAATTAGAGGCTCTTAAGATTTGCAATTTGATTCAAGAGTGATGCATGAGATATACTAACCAAATAACACGCCTCAAGGTGTATCATACAGATTTTCAGATTTAAATTTCAGATGATACATATTGGAGAGTATTAGAATCACTTTTCATTTAGTGTTCTTTCTCTCTCCTTTAGTTATAGATTTATGCGATTAAGTTCCATAAGACCTTTCCTTCTGAAATTTTCTTTCTCCCCCTCAATTGATCATTCCATTTAAGAGTTTAGAATCCGAAGATAATGTTCAATAAGATTGTCAATCTCAAAAATATATTTCAGCTTATTTTCATAAGACTCAAGGTTTGAGATAAGACAACCTTTATAGAACTCATCTCAAGGAAATTAAAGCATGTCTTGCAATATAAGGAGGTTCATCAAAATCAATCCATAAAATTCAAAGTATGCATCAAAATAAAGTGTCTTTGGGATAGGATACTGAATATCTAAAGCTCCCCCTCAAAAGATGCATTCTTCTTTAATCATTTTAAATTGTTGAATTTCAGATTTTAGTGATAAACGTGAATAACAATGAAATTCTGTAATATCGAGAATGTAGAGTAATCTAGTATTATTCCAAAATTTGTAGTAATTACTCTTTCTAATCCTTTACGAACAAGTTATGCTTTCTCTTAATCTTAGAGAAAATGTATAGAAATATTAATCAGAAAATGATTCATTTGAAGCTCAATTTCTTTCAAAAGCATTTACATTTTCTTTCTTTGAGAGTCATTTGAGTGAACTGAAATATTTCTAGTTTTAAGATCATTCACTCTATTGATGGAAGTCTTTAATAATGTAGGAGAGAAAAATATATAGATGATCATTGAAGTATATTTATTTATAGAACTCAATTTCTTAATTATAGTTTTTCTGCAATGGATACATGAAGCATAATAAATCTTTTTAATATCAAAATAAACTCATATATTTAAAAATATTTGTTTGCAATTAAGATCATTGAAAGACACATCATTTAGACCAATATTAGTATACTTTGAAGATAAGAAATGATATGTTTCGGATGCGTATCGGAGCAATCAACCAAGGCATCAAAATTAATTCTGTTTTTCTTAAATTAAGATTTTATTTAGAAATCATATTGAGTTTAAGCTTTTATACAAAATCAGATTCTGAATTTCATAAAGATTTTCAATAGAGGCTTTTAAAGTCATAATTTGAGATATGGATCTTCCACATTGTAGCTCATCTTAAATCATTATGATTGAAGACACATATTTCACACATATAAGAGGATATTCAGAATATTTGTATTTCTGTTTAGCACATTATATACCAAGGTTTGAAGGATAGAACAAACTCAATTCATTTTGCCTAAATAGAAATATCCTTCTCTTCTCCTTTTTACAAATTTATTCACCTTTCAGATTTTAACGATGATTGTGAATGACAAGTCTGAAATTTCTTTTTAACAATACAAAAAAAATTTATATAGTATTCCAAATATTCAATCAAATTATCCAAGCATGAAGCATTGTAAAACATTGAGAACCCATAAATCAAGACATCATACCATATGCACACTATATTAAGTGTTAAGTCATACATTAAAATAATAAGAACAAGCATGTCAAGGATCAAAATCAATTCTTTTCAAATAAACTCCTCCTATTTAAATATTATCTTGCATTGATTTCATCCTTAAATTATGTTTTCAAGTGATAAAAAAAAACTTGATTCTTCTTATATACTTTCATTTACTTTGTCTTTCATTTTTACTTTCTTATGCTCTATACTCTATTTGCTCCCTATCCGGTGGAGTTGGGAAGGGGCACGAGGTACTACCACTAGCCTCCCTCTTGTGCCGTCCCTAATATGCCCTACACCGAATAGTTGGGTCAAATAGTGCCGGGTACTACCACTAGCCTCCCCATTGGCACCATCCCTATGATGAGCAATATAGAAAGGTTAAAATGTTTACTTCAAACTCTCCCTGTTTGAGTGTAATTAATTATAGATTTTATCCCTTCCAATTGTGCCGAATATATTATGCTTGTTTTGCTTTTCTTTAAGATTGAAGTACTTGCCTTTGCTCAGATTTTTCATCTCTTGAACAATGTCCATTTTCTTTTCTTTATCTCTCTCTCTTTTTGTTATTCTCAAGTAATCTACATGAAAGAGCAGAATAAAGAAATAATGAAATGTATCGTATAGAGGTATATCATGCAAACACTATTTTCATTATGCCCAAGAATTCGTAGCTTCTCACAAGTCATTCTAAATCAGAGTTTTAATCATATACTTGTGTATTTCATGGTTATGATATAGCCATAGAAATATTTTAGTTTGAGCAAACCATGAAACAATTTCCAAAAGCATAAGTCAATTAATACATATATGGACATGATATCAAAAGATTAACAATTAATCATGTCATAATAAAATTTAAAGTTATTGACTTTGCTCAGCTAATTTATGAGAGAGATATCTAGAATTACTTATTCATTATATATTCTTCAAGCCAAACTAGATTTCTTATGTGTGAACTTTTGGCTGAAGAAGATCCTCTCTCTTGTTTGCATGTGAATGTTTATTGTATCTTATGTGGAGGTGTCCTTCAAGCTGAAATCACTCATTTTCTTGCTCAAGGATTCTGCATTATTACCAAACTCCTTTTCTTTCTTGAAAGAAAGTCTTTAGTTTCTTTAAGATACAACCCATTCATCCAACATATTTCTAACTAGATGACTCAATTTAAGATAAGATAATAGTTGAATATTGAGTCACTTTACTCAAGAGATTGCCTAAATATAAGCAAGCACATATCACTTGAACTAAAGAAATAGTTTCATTAACCAAGATAGTTCAAGGACAAGCATGTGAGGCAATGGAAAGATTTATCAAGGTTAAATCAATTTCTTATTTCCAAAATCGATTTAGTTTAGATTCTATTTGCTGAAGATAATTGTCAAAAGGATATGTTAGCTAGGTTCTAATCAACTTATCTTAAACGGTTGTTTCTTTCAAAATATGATTCATTAAAGTTGGATTGAAGTCTTGCATAAGGTCACATAATAAGCATACATTCAGGTCTACTAGCTGTATGATAAAATAATTATTCTATCATGCTTCAATACAGCTTTAAACAATAGATCTACTTTGCTCATCCTTTTCAAATTCTACAAGATGGGGTCATAGATATACCTTCTTCATGCCAATCTTCTATAAGAGTTTTCTTGTGGACTAACGTTGGTCAATGAAGATCCCCTTTCCTGTTTGTCTTAATTTGGAGTTTGAGAGAAGATGTTAATTCATTCATCATACATATTTCAAACTCACCTTGTATGAGCTTAGTAAAAATATAAATCTTCATTAGTAGAACCAAAAATAATGTCACAAATTCTTCCTTTTGATACATAGATTTATCATTATTACTTTCTATCAAAAAGGTTGCTTAAGCTTTTATATCATGCTTTTGATGCTTGTTTCAAATCATATATTGCTTTATCATATTTGTAATGAGTGTTTTCAAATATGGTAGTTATCTAACATATATAAAGTAAGCACATAGGAGTCCATTCTACACACTCATTTGATAGGATATAACGTTTATAAAGCAAACAAATGATAAAGGTGATTTTTACTTCTAATCATGCAAGAATCTTATCACGATCTATTTCATCTTTTCTTTATTTAATCTTTTAGTAGTCATCATTAAGTGTATATCTGAAAAATCCAATTTGGTTCTAATTAACAAGTTTTTCAGATTGTTATATGTAAAAGATTTAACCATATAATTTGATTTTAGTATTTTGATAATAGATCATTAGTCTCATAAAGAATAAAATGAATTGATACTTCTACATCTAGAATTTTTCATGAATGTTCTATATGCATTGCTTGATGAATGATATCCAAGGATAGAAATATCTTTATTAGATTTGGCATTATTTTTCAAGAGAACATATCAAGCATAACATGTACGACTGAAAAATATGAGAGATACGCAATAGTTCGTTTTCTATTTTTCAGAAGATCAAAAGAAGTTTTCATCAAAGATAGATCTAATAGAAGTCATATGTATGACAAGCAGTGATGATAGCTTTTAAAAATTATTTTAAGTAGATGACTATCATACAACATTGCCTTTTTCAATTCTTCAAAGATTCTATTAATCCTATTTTACCTATAGTGTTCTTGGTGCAGAAAGAATTGTATTCAATATTATTTTCTGTGCACAACTTAACACAAAAATTGGTTTTCAAAACTATGCCGTGATTCATAGTTTGCAAACCTTTATCATCTGATCGCTTTTTGTGAGTTTGTGCCAATGCAGAAAATATTTCAATTTGAGTGCCAAGAACAAGGCTAATGTAAGCTTTTGAAAAATTAGTGTTAGAAACAATATCTCTAGATTTAGAAATTATTTTTGTTTGTTTCCTTAGTTAGCATGCATAGTAAAACTTTGACCTTTAAGAGGATAATCTAAGTAAGCCTATGGCAAGGTCTTTTGAGATTAAGTACATACTAGCATGAGCTGATTTCATATGCCAAATATGGTTTCTTTAATCTTGGTATTCATAGTGCATATATTCAAAAGCATACCAAGTACACATTATCATATCTATGATCAATAAACAATAATGCCATAGATAAAAACTCTCAATCAAGCATATAGAGAATTCATAGAGTTATTCTTAATAAGTTGATTAATTATTTAGCACCTTATCCAATAGTAAGTAAAATGAAATGATTTGATTATATTTCCAAAAGTATTTTCTATATCACAAAATTGATCACTACTAGCAAATCATATCAAATACTAAAGCACAAATAATAATGAGATGCAAGAATTACTGATTTCATTATTATTTTTTTTTGTTAATAACTTTTTAAGTTTCTTTATGTTCCATGGGTACCTTGGTACACCTATGTGTACATCCTCATTTTCTCATTTTGGGTACCCAAGCTTGCTTGAGTCCTTGAGAGTTAGGACATATGGTTCCTTTTGGAACCCATATCTGTTTAATAGTAATAACTTTACCATTTGATTTAATTATACTAGAACGATAGGTAAAGTTGTTATTCCCATCCTTTTCATTTTTGAAATAAGTTATCTTATTTAATGGTTTGCTTGGTAAATTGATAACCTTTTTCTCTAGAGATTTATGGCTAATTGAAGGAGTCAAGCTAAATTTTGATTTATCAAAATCAGCATGTTGGCTTTCAAACATCATTTTTAATCTTTCTGAACTTACAGTGAATTTGTTAATAAAACATCTTAATTGGTTAATTTCTTTACTTAAGTTTTGATTTTCTTTAATTAAGCTATGATTTTTCTGAATCAATTCTTCTGAAAATGACCTTAAGCTTTCATTTTCAGAATTTAGTTTCTTAAGATTTTTATTCTTTACAGATAATTTTCTACAATCACTATACAACTCATGAAAAGCATTTAATAATTCATCATAAGAGAATTCTTCTTGAAAATCATTTGAGGTAAGAGTAGATTCAGATTTTACCTTATCTTCTTGTGCCATAAAGCACAAGTCAGTTACCTCTTGTAGTTTCTTGGAGCTAATATCATCATTGTTGCTCCTAACCTTTATTTTTTGGCTTGACTCTTTCTTGGTCAAGGCTTTCTTCCTTTTTATCTCTTTCTTCCTTTCTTCTTGCTTCCTCTTTTTCTTTGTCTTTAGGAAGCTGATTTGCCTCGGAGTCGACTCGGACCTTATTGGAGTCGACTCGACTAACTTGGGAGTCGACTCTGAGCTACTTGGAGTCGACTCGACTGAGGGAGATTCATCACCCTTTTCTGCAGTCTCATTGTTAGTATATAATTGAAGCATATGAGAGCTAATCTGAGATTTATCATAAATATTTTCTAAAGTATCCCAGATCTCCTTAGCAGATAAGCATGCAGAAATTTCATTAAACTTTGTTTCTTGAATAGCACAATATAATATGTTCATAGCATTAGCATTTAATTGTGCTAAGTCCTTCTCATTAATATGAGAGAGTGTGTGAAGGTCATTTATTATGATTTTCCATAGATAATAGTTTTGTGATTGAATGAAAATGCGCATGCGTATTTTCCAATGTGGGTAGTTTATACCATTAAACAGTGGAGGTGTATCAATTGATTGTCCTTCTCCTAGAAAACTATCTATTTGAGTTGTCATGATCTTTGGCTCTAGTCGGTTAAGACTACAAATAATATTTGAGCACCTGCTCTGATACCACTTGTTGCCCAGTAGATACAACCCAAGAGGGGGGTGAATTGGGTCTTTTAAGACTTTTTAACCTACTTCTAGTACTTTTTGATTAATTATGCTAAGTTGTATATATGCACAGTGAAAGTTAAACTTAGCAACAGTTTGATGTATAGAATGTGACTTGATTAAATATGCTTGCAACTAAAGGATATCCAGATAAGAGTTAAGCAAGCAGTTTATCTAAGTAAGTGAGTGTGTTAGTTAGACAATGAGTAGTGGCATTACAAACACAAAGGACATATAGTGGTTCGGTGCACCCCAGCACCTACATCCACTCCCCAAGACTTCTTGGAAATTTCACTATAATCCTACAGATTACAGCCGGTTGTTTTACAAGCTCACAACCCAACTTGTTGTTTTACGAGGTCACAACGAACTCGGTCAGTTTTTCCAGGCTCACCGACTAGAACCACCCCCGATTGTTTTTCCGAGATCACAATCGAACCCTTACACGTTGGTTTTACCCTCGGCTCACCAACAAACCTAAACCCCGTTGGTTTTCCCTTTGGCTCACCAACAAACCTTACACCGTTGGTTTTCCCTTTGGCTCACCAACAAACCTTTAACCCCTTGATTCAATCCCTTGATTGAATCAAGTTACAAGATATTAAAACAAAGAATAAAAAACAAATCAAAGCTTCTTAAACAAGCAGATATGACAATATAAACAAATAGAGTAAAGAGAAGCCCTCAAACGAGTTTTGAAGATGGAGGAGCTCGGCTTCTTCTTTACTTGATCCTCCTCTGATTTGGCATGAAGTAGAGGATCCCCGAGGCAGCACACGGATGGAGAGGAAGCTTTTGGATTCACTTGGATGCTCTTCTTCTCTCTATTTCGTTTTGGATGGCCCTTTTGTGCTTGTGGGAGATTTTCTTTGTAATCTCTTTGAGATCTCTTTCCTAGATGATCTCTCCCACTTTCATTTTTTTCTCCCCTAGCTCTCCTCTTGTTTTTATAGCTTTAGATGGCGTGGAAACAAGAATCTAGCCGTTAGAGACAAAAATAGAGCCGTTGGACACAGTCTGCACTTCCTGACAATATTACCGTTGGGATCGGAGTCGACTCGCGCGATCAGGAGTCGACTCGCCTGTTGCAGGAGTCGGCTCGTGTTTTACCGGAGACGACTCGGCCACTGTTCCAAATTTGAATTAATGTGCTTGCCTCGACTGGGAGTCGACTCGTCTTAACCTGGAGTCGACTCGCCAACTTCTGGAGCTGACTTGGCAATTTCGGAGTCGGCTCATCCACTGAAGTCCGTGGATCCAATTTTGAATTTTGTCCTCTCGAGTCGACTCGACTGTCCTGGGAGTCGACTCGAATCTCAGAGCCCGAACTCCCGATCCTCTGTCTTTTGGCTCGTCCAGTCTTGGAGTCGACTCGAACTTCCTTGGAGTCGACTCGGCTCTCAGTTTGCGAAACAGAGCCTTCTGCCATCTTGGTGTAGCGCTGCCTTGGAGTCGACTCGAGCTGTCTGGGAGTCGACTCGAATCTCAGAGGCAGTAACTTGGTTTTCTGTCTGTTGATGGTCGCGGAGTCTCGGAGTCGACTCGTGCAATGCGGGAGTCGACTCGAATCTCAGAGTCCCAAAAATGCTCTCTGACTTTTTCTTTGTGTTCCGCTGAGAGTCGACTCTTGCTTTCTTTGGAGTCGACCTACCAACCATCGGAGTCGACTCGCGTTCCACTGGAGTCGACTCGAATCTCAGACCCGAAAACTGCTCTCTGACTTTTCTGCCTGTGACTCCTAGGAGTCGACTCATACTTCTCCGGAGTCGACTCATACTTCTCCGGAGTCGACTCGAATTCCACTGGAGTCGACTCGAAGACTGTTCTTTTGAATTTTTCTTTTGATTTTACTCCTCCAATTTGAATCCTTTGAACTTTAAACTTGGGCCAATAAATTGTAGCTTTCTTCCAACTTGAGAGCTTTGGAGGCCTTCTTGTGTTCTTCCAACTTGCTATGTTCCTTGCAAAATAAATATCTTTCTCCTTGCAACATAAACATTAGTATCTATACTTCAAGGTTTTGTGATCATCAAAATCAATCTATGAATCAATCTTTGGGTCATCAGTGACAATCTTCTGTTGCATGACATCTAAAGGATGGCAGGCAACTGTAGGGCCTTTCAAGCCGTACGTACATACTATGAGGCGAACAGAACTGCAGATTGGGTCGCTTCTTTTGTTGCTCAGCATTCCGGCGAGGTCCTTTGGACACACCAGGGGGTCTCCATTCCATTACTTTGTCATTTCTTGTCTCTTGCTAGAGTAGTGTAAACAGCCGTTGTAAAAAAAAACTTAGAATAATTGAGGGATCAAATAGAGACCTATTTTTAAATTTGATATGCTTGTTTAGTATTGCAATTAAATTGAGGGATCAAATAGAGACCTATGGTCATTATATGGCAAGATTAAATTTGGTCATAGTATATTATAACTAAAAAACAACCTATGAAAAAATTCATCTCCTATGCTTCAGATAATGACTATAGAATGGTTCTTTGGCCACAATAAGGAAAACCACAAATTTTAACTATTAATAAAATTCAACTAATCCAGTAAACGTTAAATAGTCTTCTAGTTACTACGCATGCCACGTCGTCATCTATATACCACATCATCAAAATAAAAATTTCTATTTGTTATGCAACGTCATCACCTATATGTTGAGAACAATTCTGACAAAAAAAAGATGCCACATCATTACCAATCGACCATGTAATCATCTATCTAAGTGGTTTATATATGTAGTCAGCTACATAATATCTGGTTAATGCCAGCCGAAATTTTCGATGAGAAAAAGTAATCGAAATCAGGACGACGAATCATATTAAAATAGTGGTGAAATAATAGGAGACCAAATTTTAGCTTTTTGAAATTAAGAGACTTATTAAAAATCCGACCTAAACTTAGAGGACTAAAAGCATAATTTATCCAATATAAAATTTAGACCTAATTTTAGCTTTTTGAAATTAAGAGACTTATTAAAAATCCGACCTAAACTTACAGGACTAAAAGCATAATTTATCCAATATAAAATTTAGATTTTAGAACAATTAATAAACTACAGGGAACATGTTATGGACTTTTTCTTTTTATGGTTTACGATTTGATACCGTAATAGTTTCATGGTCACTAGATGGGCACATGAAATTTGAGGGATCAAATAGAGACCTATGGTCATTATATGGCAAGATTAAATTTGGTCATAATATATTATAACTAAAAAACAACCTATGAAAAAATTCATCTCCTATGCTTCAGATAATGACTATAGAATGGTTCTTTGGCCACAATAAGGAAAACCACAAATTTTAACTATTAATATAATTCAACTAATCCAGTAAACGTAAAATGGTCTTCTAGTTACTACGCATGCCACATCGTCATCTATATGCCACATCATCAAAATAAAATTTCTATTTATTATGCTACGTCATCACCCATATGTTGAGAACAATTCCGACAAAAAAAAGATGCCACATCATTACCAATCGACCATGTAATCATCTATCTAAGTGGTTTATATATGTAGTCAGCTTTGATCTCTATCAAAGCAAATTCTAGGTTTGATGCAACTAACAAGAACTATCTTGGAAAGTCCTTCATCGTCTAGATGATGCATTAGGTCCAGTTGTTTCTTCCGTGTGAAAGAATGATTGGACATTGACTGTTGGATTGCATCTTGTATAGATTTTAAAATACACTAAACTTTTTTTATTTATCTGTCTGCAGAGCTTTTAAAACAACTTTTGTATAATTAAATAGTAAATTCATACAAAAGAAAGCGAATTCTCCTTTTGCAACCTTCGTCCTACTGCATTTTGGTTTTACAAGGAAGTAATTAGGCAATTTTAGCACTATCAAAAAATTACTATATTTGGCTAGAAATTTGGGAATCATCGGTTAGATATTTAATAGTTTTTCGCGTGACAATTCACAACACGGGGCTGTGGCCAGCTGGTTAGCTCGTAGGTTTCATAGCTCTTTGAGTAATGCTCAGGTCGAGAGTTCGAGTTTCCTAGAACCCCTAAAAAAAATTCGGTGGTATTAATGGGCGATGAGGACGAACAACGCACCATGCGATGCAGGGCGCATCACGACTATCAGATTATCATCTGATGATAACAATGTATCTGAGCTCTTTTATTTTGCAATTTTATTTTTATTAATTACAATATATTTTCTCTTATTTATATTGATTATTCTACAGATAAATAGCATACCTCGCTTGCTGCTAGTATGTTGGCCCAAATCAAGACTAATTTGGGTGTCAGAGAAGGAAATTTGAATTTAATATAATGAAAATAGTAGTAAAATAGTAAATAGTATGCTGAAAAACTTAATCAGTAAAATTTGAATTCAATATAATTAATGAATCATAAAGAGCTCTCTTCTCAAATTTTCTTTCCCAGTCTCATCTAGCAAACATAAAATGGTATTTCGGTTACTATACATGGAATCGATAATATTGAAATACGTAACTTGAATGTTAGAATCCTGCCAGAATGTTAGGGGCACAGCGCATCTTGCTTGAGAGAGATTCAGCTATCGTGATCGATTGGATTCGACTAGAAGAGCCGAGGAGGGGTAACAACCCTCTGTTGCATGACATCTGGAGGATGGCAGGCAACTGTAGGTTCTTTCGGGCCATACATGCATACTGTGAGGAAAACGGAACTGGGGATTGGGTTGCCTATTTTGCTGCTCAGCATTCCAGTGAGGTCCTTTGGACACACCGGGGGGGTCTCCACTCCATTACTTTGTCATTTCTTGTCTCTTGGTTCTATTGGTTGCACTCAAGCTAGCGTAGTGTAAGCAGCCGTTGTAAAAAAAAAAAAAGTTAGAATAATTGAGGGATCAAATAGAGATCTATTTTTAAATTTGATATGTTTGTTTAGTATTGCAATTCCAAAATAGTTTTATGATCATTATAGAGCAAGATTAAATTTGGTCGTAATATATTAATAATTAAAAAACAACCTATGAAAAAATTCATCTCCCATGCTTCAGATAATGACCATAGAATGGTTCTTTGGCCACAACAAGGAAAACCACAAATTTTAACTATTAATATAATTCAACTAATCTAGTAAATGTAAAATGGTCTTCGGGTTACTATACAAGCCACGTCGTCACTTGTATGCCATGTCATCAAAATAAAAATTTCTATTTGTTATGCTACGTCATCACCTATATGCTGAGAGTAGTTCCGACAAAAAAAAAAAGAGGCCACATCATCACCAATCAACCATGTAGTCATCTATCTAAGTGGTTTATACATGTAGTCGGCTACGTAATAACTGGTTAATGCCAGCAGAAATTTTCGATGAGAAAAAGTAACCGAAATCAGGAGGAGGAACCACATTAAAATAGTGGCCAAATAATAGGAGACCAAATTTGAGTTTTTCGAAGTTTAGGAACTTGTTATAAATCCATTCAAAACTTGGAGGGCTAAAAACATAATTTATCCAATATAAAATTTAGATTTTACAACAATTAATAAACTAGAGGAACATGTTATTGACTTTTACTTTTTATGGTTTACACTTTGATACCATAATAGTTTCGTAATCACTAGATGGGAACATGAAATTTGGGTCACACTATAGTTAGCGAACTAAAAGGTGACCTCCCACAAAGAAAACACAATTCTCATGCTTGATATAGGGACCGTTGAATGATAATATATAGTTAAGGATGAAATTTAAATTTTAACGTAGCTGATCATTTTTGTTCATTTTCATATGGCAATCTTGGCATGGACTCTTGGCCACCATATGTGTGGCAAATATATGGCATGTAAAATTTATTAGAATAATTAGTGAACAAGAGGAAGATTATTTTTTAAATCAAATTTTTAATATTTTTCATTGTGATCTCAAAATAGTTCGAGGATCGTCTCATGATATTTGGCTGAAAATTTGGGAATGGTCGGTTAGATATTTAATAGTTTTTTGCTAGAATGTTAGGGGCACAGCGCATCTTGCTTGAGGGAAATTTAGCTATCGTGATCGATTGGATTCGACTAGAAGAGCCGAGGAGGGGTGACAACCCTCTGTTGCATGACAACTGGAGGATAGCAAGCAATTGCAGGTTGTTTCAGACCATACATGCTTACTGTGAGGTGAATAGAACTGCGGATTGGGTCGCATCTCTTGCTGCTTAGCATTCTAGCGAGGTCCTTTGGACACACCAAGGGGTCTCCACTCCATTACTTTGTCATTTCTTGACTCTTGGTTCTATTAATTGTAGTCAAACTAGAGTAGCGTAAGCAGCCGTTGTAAAAAAAACAAAAAAGTTAAAATAATTGGGGGATCAAATAGAGATCTATTTTTAGATTTGATATGCTTGTTTAGTATTGCAATTCAAAATAGTTTTATGGTCATTATAGAGCAAGATTAAATTTGGTCATAATATATTAATAATTAAAAAACAACCTATGAAAAAATTTGTCTCCCATGCTTCAGATAATGACCATAGAATGGTTCTTTGGCCACAATAAGGAAAGCCACAAATTTTAACTATTAATATAATACAACAAATCCAGTAAACGTAAAATGATCTTCGGGATACTACACATGCCACAACATCACTTATATGCCACATCATCAAAATAAAAATTTCTATGTGTTATGCTACGTCATCACCATATGCTGAGAGTAGTTCTGGCAAAAAAAAAAAGAGGCCACATCATCGCCAATCGACCATGTAATCATCTATCTAAGTGGTTTATAGATGCAGTCGGCTACGTAATAACTGGTTAATACTAGCAGAAATTTTTGATGAGAAAAAGTAACCGAAATCAGGAGGGCGAACCATATTAAAATAGCGGCGAAATAATAGGAGACCAAATTTGAGTTTTTTGAAGTTTAGGAACTTGTTAAAAATCCAACCTAAACTTAGAGGGCTAAAAGCATAATTTATCCAATATAAAGTTTAGATTTTAGAACAATTAATAAACTAGAGGAACATGTTATTGACTTTTACTTTTTATGGTTTATACTTCGATACCATTATAGTTTCGTAATCACTAGATGGGAACATGAAATTTGGGTCGTACTATAGTTGGCGAACTAGAAGGTGACCTCCCACAAAGAAAACAGATTTCTCATGCTTAATATAGGGATTGTTGAATGATAATATATAGTTAAGGATGAAATTTAAATTTTAACGTAGCTGATCATTTTTATTCGCTTTCATATAGCAATTTTGGAATAGTCTCTTGGCCACGTTATGTTTGGCAAATATATGGCATGAAAAATTTATTAGAATAATTAGTGAACAAGAGGAAGATTATTTTTTAAATCAAATTTTGAATATTTTGCATCGTGAACTCAAAATAGTTCGAGGATCGTCTCATGATATTTGGCTGGAAATTTGGGAATGGTCGGTTAGATATTTAATAGTTTTTTGCGTGACAATCCACAACACGGGGTTGTGGCCAGCTGGTTAGCTCGTAGGTTTCATAGCTCTTTGAGTAATGCTCAGGTCCAGAGTTCGAGTTTCCTTGAACCCTAAAAAAAATCCGATGGTATTAATGGGCGATGAGGACAAACAACGCACCATGTGATGCAGGGCGCATCATGACTGTCAGATTATCATCTGACGATAATAGCGTATCTGAGCTCTTTCATTTTGAAGTTTTGTTTTTATTAATTACCATATATTTTCTCTTATTTCTACTGATTATTCTATAGACAAATAGCATACCTCGCTTGCAGCTAGTATATTGGCCCAAATCAAGACTAATTTGGGTGTGAGAGAAGGAAATTTGAATTTAATATAATGAAAATAGTAGTGAAATAGTAAATAGCATGCTGAAAACTTAATCAGTAAAATTTGAATTTAATATAATTAATGAATCATAAAGAGCTCTCTTCTTAAATTTTCTTTCCCAGTCTCAACTAGCAAACATAAAATGGTTTTTTGGTTACCATACATGGAATCGATAATATTGAAATACATAACTTGAATGTTAGAATCCTACCAGAATGTTAGGGGCACAGCGCATTATGCTTGAGAGAGATTCAGCTATCGTGATCGATTCGATTCGACTAGAAGAGCCGAGGAGTGGTGACAACCCTCTGTTGCATGACATCTGGAGGATGGCAGTTAACTGTAGGTTCTTTCAGGCTGTACGTGCATACTGTGAGGGGAACAGAACTGAGGATTGGATCGCCTCTTTTGCTACTCAGCATTCCAGTGAGGTCCTTTGGACACACCAGGGGGTCTCCACTCTATTACTTTGTCATTTTTTGTCTCTTGGTTCTTTTGGTTGTACTCAAGCTAGAGTAGTGTAAGCAGCCGTTGTAAAAAAAAAAAAATTAGAATAATTTAGGGATCAAATAGAGATCTATTTTTACATTTGATATGCTTGTTTAGTATTGCAATTCCAAAATAGTTTTATGGTCATTATAGAGCAAGATTAAATTTGGTCATAATATATTAATAATTAAAAAACAACCTATGAAAAAATTCATCTTCCATGCTTCAGATAATGACCATAGAATGGTTCTTTGGCCACAATAAGGAAAACCACAAATTTTAACTATTAATATAATTCAACTAATCCAGTAAACATAAAATGGTCTTCATGTTACTATGCATGCCACGTCGTCCCTTGTATGCCACGTCATCAAAATAAAAATTTCTATTTGTTACACTACGTATCACCTATATGGTGAGAGTAGTTCCGACAAAAAAAAAACGAGGCCACATCATCACCAATCAACCATGTAGTCATTTATCTAAGTGGTTTATACATGTAGTCGGCTACATAATAATTGGTTAATGCCAGCAAAAATTTTCGATGAGAAAAAGTAACTGAAATCAGGAGGACGAGCCATATTAAAATAGTGGCAAAATAATAAGAGACCAAATTTTAGTTTTTCGAAGTTTAGGAACTTGTTAAAAATCCAACCTGAACTTAGAGGGCTAAAAACATAATTTATCCAATATAAAATTTTGATTTTGCAACAATTAATAAACTAGAGGAACATGGTATTGACTTTTACTTTTTATGGTTTACACTTTGATACCATAATAGTTTCGTAATCACTAGATGGGAACATGAAATTTGGGTCACACTATAGTTAGCGAACTAGAAGGTGACCTCCCACAAAGAAAACACATTTCTCACGCTTGATATAGGGACCGTTGAATGATAATATATAGTTAAGGATGAAATTTAAATTTTAACATAGCTGATCATTTTTGTTCTCACTTTCATATGGCAATCTTGGAATAGTCTCTTGGCCACCATATGTGTGGCAAATATATGGCATGTAAAATTTATTAGAATAATTAGTGAACAAGAGTAAGATTATTTTTTAAATCAAATTTTGAATATTTTGCATTGTGATCTCAAAATAGTTCGAGGATCGTCTCATGATATTTGGCTGGAAATTTGGGAATGGTCGGTTAGATATTTAATATTTTTTGCATGACAATCCACAACACGGGGTTGTGGCCAGCTGGTTAGCTCGTAGGTTTCATAGCTCTTTGAGTAATGCTCGGTCAAGAGTTCGAGTTTCCTTGAACCCTAAAAAAAATCCGATGGTATTAATGGGCGATGAGGACAAACAACGCACCATGTGATGCAGGGCGCATCATGACTGTCAGATTATCATCTGACGATAACAGCGTATCTGAGCTCTTTCATTTTGAAGTTTTGTTTTTATTAATTACCATATATTTTCTCTTATTTCTACTGATTATTCTACAGACAAATAGCATACCTCCCTAGCAGCTACTATGTTGGCCCAAATCAAGACTAATTTGGGTGTCAGAGAAGGAAATTTGAATTTAATATAATGAAAATAGTAGTGAAATATTAAATAGTATGTTGAAAAACTTAATCAGTAAAATTTGAATTCAATATAATTAATGAATCATAAAGAGCTCTCTTCCCAAATTTTCTTTCTCAGTCTCATCCAGCAAACATAAAATGGTTTTATGGTTACTATGCATGAAATCGATAATATTGAAATACATAACTTGAATGTTAGAATCCTGCTAGAATGTTAGGGGCATAGCGCATCTTGCTTGAGGGAGATTCAGCTATCATGATCGATTGGATTCGACTAGAAGAGCCGAGGAGGGGTGACAACCCTCTGTTGCATGACATCTACAAGATGGCAGGCAATTGCAGGTTCTTTCAGGCCATACTTGCATACTGTGAGATGAACAGAACTGTGGATTGGATTGCATCTTTTGCTGCTCAGCATTCCAGCAAGGTCCTTTGGACACACCAGGGGGTCTCCACTTCATTACTTTGTCATTTCTTGTCTCTTGGTTCTATTGATTGTAGTCAAGCTAGAGTAGCGTAAGCAGCCATTGTAAAAAAAAAAAAAGTTAGAATAATTGAGGGATCAAATAGAGATCTATTTTTAGATTTGATATGCTTGTTTAGTATTGCAATTCCAAAATAGTTTTATGGTCATTATAGAGCAAGATTAAATTTGGTCATAATATATTAATAATTAAAAAACAACCTATGGAAAAATTCATCTCCCATGCTTCAGATAATGACCATAGAATGGTTCTTTGGCCACAATAAGGAAAGCCACAATTTTTAACTGTTAATATAATACAACTAATCCAGTAAACGTAAAATGCTCTTCGGGTTACTACACATGCCACAACATCACTTGTATGCCAAGACATCAAAATAAAAATTTCTATTTGTTATGCTACGTCATCACCATATGCTGAGAGTAGTTCCGACAAAAAAAAAAAAGATGCCACATCATCACCAATCGACCATGTAATCATCTATGTAAGTGGTTTATACAAGTAGTCGGCTACGTAATAACTGGTTAATGCCATCAGAAATTTTTGATGAGAAAAAGTAACCGAAATTAGGAGGACGAACCATATTAAAATAGCGGCGAAATAATAGGAGACCAAATTTGAGTTTTTTGAAGTTTAGGAACTTATTAAAAATCCAACCTAAACTTAGAAGGCTAAAAGTATAATTTATCTAATATAAAATTTAGATTTTAGAACAATTAATAAACTAGAGGAAACATGTTATTGACTTTTACTTTTTATGGTTTACACTTTGATACCATAATAGTTTCATAATCACTAGATGGGAACATGAAATTTGTGTCATACTATAGTTAGCGAACTAGAAGGTAACCTCCACAAAGAAAACACATTTCTCTTGCTTCATATAGGGACCATTGAATGATAATATATAGTTAAGGATGAAATTTAAATTTTAATGTAGCTGATCATTTTTTTTCGCTTTCATATAGCAATTTTGGAATAGTCTCTTGGCCACCTTATGTTTGGCTAATATATGGCATGTAAAATTTATTAGAATAATTAGTGAACAAGAGGAAGATTATTTTTTAAATCAAATTTTTATTATTTTACATTGTGATCTAAAAATAGTTCGAGGATCGTCCCATGATATTTGGCTGGAAATTTGGGAATGGGCGGTTAGATATTTAATAGCTTTTCGCGTGACAATCCACAACACAGGGTTGTGGCCAGGTGGTTAGCTCGTAGGTTTCATAGCTCTTTGAGTAATGCTCAAGTCGAGAGTTCAAGTTTCCTTGAACCCTAAAAAAAATCTGGTGGTATTAATAGACGATGAGGACAAACAATGCACCATGTGATGCAGGGCGCATCACGACTCTCAGATTATCATCTGACGATAACAGCGTATCTGAGCTCTTTCATTTTGCAGTTTTGTTTCTATTAATAACAATATATTTTCTATTATTTCTACTGATTATTCTATAGACAAATAGCATACCTCGCTTGCTGCTAGTATGTTTGCCCAAATCAAGACTAATTGGGTGTGAGAGAAGGAAATTTGAATTTAATATAATGAAAATAGTAGTGAAATAGTATATAGCATGCTGAAAACTTAATCAGTAAAATTTGAATTTAATATAATTAATGAATCATAAAGAGCTCTCTTCTCAAATTTTCTTTCCCAGTCTCATCTAGCAAACATAAGATGGTTTTTTGATTACCATACATGGAATCGATAACATTGAAATACATAACTTGAATGTTAGAATCCTGCCAGAATGTTAGGGGCACAGCGCGTCATGCTTGAGAGAAATTCAGCTATCGTGATCGATTGGATTCGACTAGAAGAGCTGAGGAGAGGTGACAACCCTCTGTTGCATGACAACTGGAGGATGGCGAGCAATTGCAAGTTCTTTCAGGCCATACATACTTACTGTGAGGCGAACAGAACTGCGAATTGGGTTGCATCTTTTGCTGCTCAGTATTCCAGCGAGGTCCTTTGGACACACCAGGGGGTCTCCACTCCATTACTTCGTCATTTCTTGTCTCTTGGTTCTATTACTTGTAGTCAAGCTAAAGTAGTGTAAGCAGCCGTTGTAAAAAAAAAAGTTAGAATAATTGAGGGATCAAATAGAGATCTATTTTTAAATATGATATGCTTGTTTAGTATTGCAATTCCAAAATAGTTTTATGGTCATTATAGAGCAAGATTAAATTTGGTCATAATATATTAATAATTAAAAAACAACCTATGAAAAAATTCATCTCCCATTTTTCAGATGATGACCATAGAATGGTTCTTTGGCCACAATAAGGAAAACCACAAATTTTAACTATTAATATAATTCAACTAATCCAGTAAACATAAAATGGTCTTCAGGTTACTATGCATGCCACATCGTCACCTGTATGCCACGTCATCAAAATAAAAATATCTATTTGTTATGCTACGTCATCACCTATATGCTGAGAGTAGTTCCGACAAAAAAATAAAAGAGGCCACATCATCACCAATCAACCATGTAGTCATCTATCTAAGTGGTTTATACATGTAGTCGGCTACGTAATAACTGGTTAATGCTAGCAGAAATTTTCGATGAGAAAAAGTAACCGAAATTAGGAGGACGAGCCATATTAAAATAGCGGCACAGTAATAGGAGACCAAATTTGAGTTTTTCGAAGTTTAGGAACTTGTTAAAAATCCAACCTAAACTTAGAGGGCTAAAAGCATAATTTATCCAATATAAAATTTAGATTTTGCAACAATTAATAAACTAGAAGAACATGGTATTGACTTTTACTTTTTATGGTTTACACTTTGAGACCATAATAGTTTCATAATCACTAGATGGGAACATGAAATTTGGGTCACACTATAGTTAGCGAACTAGAAGGTGACCTCCCACAACGAAAACACATTTCTCATGCTTGATATAGGGACCGTTGAATGATAATATATAGTTAAGGATGAAATTTAAATTTTAACATAGCTGATCATTTTTTTTCACTTTCATATGGCAATCTTGGAATGGTCACTTGGCCACCATATGTGTGGCAAATATATGGCATGTAAAATTTATTAGAATAATTAGTGAACAAGAGGAAGATTATTTTTTAAATCAAATTTTTAATATTTTGCATTGTCATCTAAAAATAGTTCAAGGATCGTCTCATGATATTTGGCAGGAAATTTGGGAATGGTCGGTTAGATATTTAATAGTTTTTTGCGTGACAATCCACAACACGGGGTTGTGGCCAGCTGGTTAGCTCGTAGGTTTCATAGCTCTTTGAGTAATGCTCAGGTCAAGAGTTCGAGTTTCCTTCAACCCTAAAAAAATCCGATGGTATTAATGGGCGATGAGGACAAACAACGCACCACGTGATGCAGGGCGCATCATGACTGTCAGATTATCATCTGATGATAACAGCGTATCTGAGCTCTTTCATTTTGAAGTTTTGTTTTTGATGAGAGCACAAAAGTGCGATCTATTTATCACCTAAATTAGTGTTATTACTAACTGATAATGATAAATTCACTGAGTTAATATTATATTTTTTTATTTGGCACAGGTTAATATAAATTAAAGTTTAAATTTGCATTTGGTAGGGTTTAGAGGGATGCATCATGGCCCCAAACCGCGCGGGCCCAATCCTGCCATGATATGATCAGGCATAATTGCACCCAAACATCCGAGCCCGCGTGCGATCTTCCAGTGATCTTCACGTTCTCTCTTTTTCAGATTAGCACCCGCACTCTTCTGAAATAGAGATTCCCACTCTCACTTCATCACAAAAAAAAAACTTTTTAACCTCCAATCCCATAACAAAAGCTGAAATTACTATTTATCCCCAAAATTTCTATTCATGGCTGAAATCACTATTTATATGAACAGTGTTCCGTGAAAACACTGTTCATTTGAACAGTGTTTGAGATGAAACTGTTCATATGAACAGTGTTACGTAAAAACACTGTTCATATGAACAGTGTTTCGGAAATGTTCTTTTCTGATTGCTGTTCTTCTTCCTCCCAGCAGCTTCTTTCACCCGTTCCAGCCCCGTCCAAGCTGTCCAGATCCTGCGTCCGAGGATCCTGCAGTGCTCTTCAGCCTCCCATGTCCATTTCGAGTCGTGATCTCGCTTCCAATCCGGCGTCCACGAAGCTCCAAGTGATCCCACATCCAGCCATCGTCCGAAACCACCGCTTCTTCCGCATCCATCCCAGGCATCCGTCTATAGCTCCTTCCCAAATCAGCGTATCACACATCGCGGCCAGCTCGTCCCCAACGCATCTCCAGCCCCTCAACTGCGTGTCAACCGCGATCACAGCTCCATCCCAGCGTCTCCTTCCTTATGCGATCAAAATCCCAGCTCTTCCGTGCCACGAACATCCCAGCCGGCACATCCAAAGAAGGAAACCCACGGATCAGCCCGTCTGCATTCATCTTCCGACCCAGCAATCTTCCAACAATCAAGCCATGATCAGCTCCATTCCGTGATCAACGTTTCCAGCTGTCTTCCAGAATCCCAGCGACCGCATTCTTCACACGGCGAAAATCCCAGCGCTCCGCAATCACGGTGCTGCCAGCTCGTCCCCAACGCATCTCCAAGGGCTATAAGAAGAGGGGAAGAAGGCAGGAACAAAGGGGGGGAGCTCTCGGCTGGGTGTTGAGCCAAAGAACAGGGGAGAGAGGGAGCTCGGTTCGGTGGGGAGAGAAGAAGAAACAGAGCATTGCTCTGTTCTTGGAAAGAAGAAAGAAAAATATATATATATATTCTATGTTGAAGTTCCATCGTGAGAGAGAGAGGGAGAAGAAAAGTGATTTGTTTTTCTTCCTTTTTCTTTATTTTATTTGCAAAAGAGAAGGAGTATTAGGCCTCTAATCTCCATTGTTATTTGTAATCGATTTTATTTTTATAAAATCTATCATTTCTTTTTCATGCAATCATTGTTCTAAGTTCAGTTTAATTTCCCTTTTTTTATGCAATCTTTTTAATGTTTGCTTTATATACAATATATTAATTTTCTTTTATGCAATCCATGCTTTAGGTTTAGTTTAATCTCTGCAATTTATTCTGAAATTCTTAGTTTTAAAATAACTCTGAAATTAATCTTTGCTATTCGACTGGTGATTTTAATTCATATTCTGTCTTTAGAAGTCGACCCCTACTCTGCATCCAATTTCAATTGCAAAGTTTTCTTTCTTCCCTTTGTTTATTTTCAATTAGAAAATATTCAACATCCCCGACGTAATTTTTTTCTTTTGTTATTCAAAAATTGATTTTTGAATCCGAGTGAATGTTTAAATTTTTATGCAACTCCAGCCGCCTCCCTGTGGATCGACCTCTTACAGCCACTATTCTTCGAGTAGAACAGATAAGAGTAAAATTAATTTAAACTTTGTCTGTCGATTCTAACAACGATCTGTTTAGCATATTTTTAAGTAAACAGGAATCCGACAACAAAATTTTGGCGTCGTTGCCGGGGAGGCAAATCGAGAAGCAAGAACGATCACGAAGATCAAATCAAATTTTGAATGCCCGGAGTGAACGCACTCCGGTAGTAAGTTTTTTTTTATTTTTATTAATTTCTCTTGTTTTGATTTTTTTTCGTAGTTATTAAATTCTGAAATTTGAAAAAAAAAAGAGTGAAAAAATTTTAAAATTCAAAAATTTAGATTCAAAATTTGAATTCTGAAATTCAAAATTTGAAATTAAAAAAAGTTAAAAAATAATTAAATTAAAAAATTAAAAAAAATTATTATTTTTGCTAGTAATTGATAGGGTGCAATCCTCCGAGGTTATCATACCTTTATTGGGGCTCCTCACGGAGTAATCTCCAGAGCTTATTCAACGGGCATTCGGAGATTGACTGACGCATAAGAATTAGTTTTTAATTTACATTCAAGTTATTCCTATATAAAAAAAAATTGCTTGCTCATTTAATCAGTACAACCTAATGACATTGCATAAACTTTAAAAAATTATTGATTATTTGCTGCATCAAGCATTTGCATAAAATAATTTAAGGGCAAAACCCATTAAAAAGATAAGATCGGAAAGTCATTACCTGTCCTTAGCCCAAAAATCACCACCTTGCATACATATCCTAAGCCAAATTAAATTAAAATCAAGTAGATGTTGGCCTTAGGATTTTCGAGCTCAATTAGGCTCTTGGAAAGAAGCGGCTAAAAGCCACTCCAGTGAGAATTTAGTAATTGGTGATGTCTAGAAAAGTTTTATAACAGTGAGAACTGTTATATATATATATTTTTTTTGAATTTTTTTTTTCGAATTTCAAATTTCAGAATTTAATAACTACGAAATTATTAACTGAAAATAATCAAAATAATAAAAATAAAAACTTACTACCGGAGTGCGTTCACTCCGGGCATCCAAAATCCAATTTGATCTTCGTGATCGTTCTTGCTTCTCGATTTGCCTCCCCGGCAACGGCGCCAAAATTCTGTTCGTCCTGTTCCTGTCCACCTAAAAATACGCTAGACAGATCGTTGTTAGAACCGACAAACAAAGTTTAAATTTAATTCTACTCTTACCTTTCCTACTCGAAGAATAGTGGTTGTAAGAGGTCGATCCACAGGGAGGCGATTGGAGTTGCTTAAAAATAAAAACGTTCACTCGGATTCAAAATCGAGTTTCGAATAACTAAAGAAAAACATTACGTCGATGTTTGATGGATTCTCTAGTCTACCGGAGAATTTTCTTTATTTAAAAATAAAAAAAAGACAAGTATTTAGAAATCAAAGAACATTTATAAATTCATGAAATGTTTAACTATTCAAAGGAAAATTTTGGCATGAATTGAAAAGGATGAAACTAAGAGGATTGAAGCAAACATAAATTTCATAAAAGAAGATTTAATGTATTGCATAAAAGAAATTAAAATTTCAGCATAAATAAAATCTTAAAAGTAAAATTCTCCACCAAAATAAAATTCTCTAAATTTAAAACTTAAAACATTGTTCTCAATACAAACTCAAAACACATTGCTCTCAATTAAAATTCAGAATCAAAACAACACATTGCTCTTAATTAAAATAAAACTAAACAATAAACATTGCTCTTAAAAATAAAACTAAACATGAAAAGAAAAAGAAAAAGAATAAAAAAACAAAACAAAGCACTATGCTCTGTTTGAAAACAGAGCATGAACACTCCTCTCTGTTTCTTCTTCTTCCTTGGATCAACCGAAGCAGCCGAGCTCCTTCTTCTTCCTTGGACCAGCCCCAACCGAGCACCTCCTCCCTTGGTTTCCACCCAAAACCGAGCACACCTCTCCCTTGGCCCTCCTCCCTTCTTATAGCCGCGGACGGATGCCTGATGCGGAAGGGAGATGGCAGACGCGGTGCGAGATCGCGGGGAGGAGTCGATCTTGGCGTGATCCCTGGAGGAGATTGACACGGATGCGGTGGATGTTGATTCGGGAAGCGGTGAGATGCGGTTCCTTGATCACAAACGGAAGGAGATGCGATGCAGTGGAAGGGCTGAAGCCGGAAGAGCTTGAGATGCGGACGGGCTAGAGACGTGATGGGGACGCGCTGAAGACGCGTTTTTGGCGAGATCTCTGGGATGCGATCATTGCTGGCACGCTGAAGAAGAAGATCACGGACGGTGAACAACTGGGGCACTGCAGATTGGGAAGAGGGGAACGCATGGAGGACGCCATTCACGGAAGCACGGAAGCGGAAGGTGGGGACGCGCAAGAGGCGGACGGGTGAGGGATTCCCTCTTCTCCCCTGTTCTTCGCACGGGGTGACTTGGAGGATGCCATGGAAGATGGATACGGGGCGCTGGAATCACGGAATGGGCGCACGGCTGGGATTGGGTCGCGGGGATCTCGAATTCGGGAGAGGGGGACGCCGGATCGCTGATGTGGATGGGAGCTGGAAGACACCAAGTTCCATCTAATCAGTCATATAGATAAAAAAATAGTGTGATATGAAATTTGAATTGCAGACGGACGGACTTAATTCGTCACGGGTCATCTAATCTCAATGGAGGTTAATTGCAAGTCTTTCAAGTTATGGGTCACCCAGCACCTCATAGATATGATATGGCCAAATTGGATTTTCCCAAAATTCTTTCCCAAGAGCACAAACAAAATGGACCTGATTCGGATCCGAACCCGACTCGGACCCGACCCGATCTTCAACCGGGTCGGATCTGGGAAGGGGTCCTTCTTTAGTCAAATTTGTACTCAATGTGTATTTTATCTCTAATTTATGAAAATCTGTGCCAAACCCAAATATAATATTAATCTAGTAAATTTATCATTATCGGTTAGCAATAATACTAATTTAGGTGACATATAGGTCGCACTTTTGTGCTCTCATCACACCCCCCAACTAGCTTATTGCTAGTCTCTAGCAATTCAGTGCGAAAATGATAAAATGAGAGAGCAAAAGTGTTATTTATTATATAAATATCCTAAGATAAATACTCACTTTCGTAGAGCATTACGATTGCACTTAGCACGTGCAACAAGCCGTTAAACCCCTAGGTTACCCTAGTGGACGAGTGTTGTCTCGTGAGGGTTTGCAGTGAAGTTACCCACAAACTTCAATCCCAAAATAAAATTTGTTTTATGAAATGAAAGTCTAATTTTCAAGTACATAACTGATAAGAATTTCAAAAGCACACAAGGTTTTAATTACTAAGTAGCCCAAATTCTAGGTTAGTATGCAATTTAAGTTGAAGTCATTAAGTTTTCCGTTAGGGAGTTGTAAAACTTATTTATACTTGAGTGCTCAGTGAAGTTTGGACCATGCACAAGCTAAGATTTTGGATCTCCAAAATATCGCTAATATTAGTAGTTTCCAAGAATTGGTCGGACAAGACCTATTTGCTGATTCAAAATCATCTTTTCTGCAGGATTTCGAGAGCTGTGGATGTTTACTTTAATACCTCATGGGCTTTATATGTAATATTCCAGTTTACTCGAATTTTTACAACGACGGCTTTCACACTATTGTCTTTCTTAAGGTCAATATACACATTTTTTTTTCATCATTTTTTTTTGTTTTTTTTTTCGTTAAAGAGAAATGATAGTGTATATATTGTGCACTTTTACTCCTGTGATGATTCCTCCATGTAGCGAGCAATTAGTCGACAATTCTCACACCAGTTGGCATGAGGTGTCGGGCATCAAGCCTCCCCTACGGACCTATGCTCGGGTTCCTCATTACAAGCCCGCTGACCATTGTCAATAGGTAGCCCTTTTCGATGCACCTGACTAAATCCACCAAATAGTTTTTTTTTTTTTTTGAACTTTTTTTTTTTTTGGATCAGAAAAAGATGGTTCATCAGGATTCGAAGTTGCTACCATATTCTCAACACAATGTCGATCCTATACCTTAGAAAATGCAGGCCAGATGTGTTGTGAAATTCAAAGCACTAATTAGCTTACAACTCACTAAAAGAAACTTAATAAAAAGAACTCACTTTGCACTACTTCCAACTAGTCATTGGGCTCTTAGATTTTATATACCTTGTGTGTTGTATTTTTTTTTTATTTTAACTAAAAACTTTTTTTTTATTTTTATAAAATTCCAATGCTTAAAAATACCCCCAAACCTACATCTAACATTGTCCTCAATGTTAAAGAAAATTTAAAGCAGTAAGAGGACAGAGGAGAAGTACCTGATATGGGTGGGTAAATTGAAAGTTGGGGCAAAATCCCCCAAACCTGCATGTTAGTAATTTATTGATGATTTTTTTTTTTAAATAAAAGAAACTTACATGTTGGGTTGCCTCCCAAAGAGCGCTAAGTTTTATGTCTTCAGCCGGACAAAATGTAAATCCTCCTTTTTTTCAACCATTATCTAAGAATGGTTTTGGAAGAGTCCGATGAAGAACAGTCGGCTGATGACGATCTATGCTCATAAGGGGAACAGAACTAAGGGGCACATGCTTGACCCCTTCCTCGGAATGGGCAAGGTAAGCTTCTAAAGGGTCCTTATTATAAGTTTGTAAGAAAGTCTCCTGAACCAGATTTTCAATCATGTCAACTTCATTGATTTCTTTATCGTCTGGTGTTTGTTTACTTATGTTGAAGACATTAAGCTCGACTTTCATGTTGCCAAAAGATAACTTCAGCATCCCATTTCGACAGTTGATCACAGCATTTGCTGTGGCTAAGAAAGGTCTACCTAAAATTATAGGTGTGTGACTGTCTGGATGTATTGCAGGTTCAGTCTCAAGGATAACGAAGTCCACAGGATAGTAAAACTCATTTACTTTCACTATTACATCCTCTACAATCCCCTTGGGGTACTTCACTGTCCTATCTGCTAAGGAAAGGGTAATATTTGTAGGCTTTAATTCCCCCAAACCTAATTTTTGGTACACATAGTAGGGAAGTAGGTTTACACTGGCTCCTAAATCTAATAGAGCTCTTTGGATGATCGTCTCTCCTATTTTTATTTCAATAGTTGGGCAACCAGGGTCTTTGAATTTCGGGGCAATCTGTTGTTGAATGAGAGATGAGGCTTGTGCAGCCATAACAGCTTGCCTAGGAATACTGGTTTTTCTTTTGACCGTGGTGAGGTCTTTCAAGAATTTTGTATAGGAGGGAATATGTCTTATGGCATCGAGAAAAGGTATATTTATTTGAACAGTTTTAAAGACTTCCATGATTTCATCAAAGTTAGATTGTTTCTTGGAGTCCTGAAGTCTACTGGGAAAGGGAACCTTGGGTTTGTATGTTTCTATGGGTTCTTCCCTTTTTTCCGGTTTGTCCTGTTCTTGACCTCTCTTCTGAATTGGGTTCTTATCGGATTCATTTTTATTTTCTTTTTCATGTTCAGGAAGTTGGACTTTATTGTCCACTTGCTTGCCAGACCTTAAAGTGGTAATTGCCTGGACTTCATAGGTCGGATTTCCATTGATTTGATACTGACCTCTTTGATCTTGATTTTGTTGTCTACTAGGGTTAGGCATTGGTTGACTAGGTAGTTCACCTTTCTTCCTATCCCCTAGAGAGTTAGCTATTTGGCTCAGACTAACCTCAAGTTTTGCAATTGCTTGCGCATGGAATTGGTTAGTCTGGGCTTGGGCTGTATTGGTCTGTTGTTGTTGCTTGATAAAATCTTGTTGTTGTTTCATCATATTAGCTATCATGGTTTCTAATTGTGAAGGTTGTTGTGGGATAGGGGCATTATAAGGCGGTACAGATGGAACTAAAGGTTGGTTCATTTGTGGTGGACCTATCCTGGGGAAGTTGTTCTGAAAACCTGGTGGACCACTTTGATGCTGAATAGGTTCATTTTGCTTGTATGAGAAATTTGGATGAAACCTATTATCAGGGTGGTAGACTGGACTGAATGAATTGGGAGTGGGTTTTTTGAAGGCACTATATGAATTTAGAGCATTTGTTTGCTCGGCCTTTATGGTGGGTAAACTAGGACAACACTCCACTAGATGCTCAGAACTGTTACACAAGATACATAAACTTTGTAACTCATGATCCACTTTCATGATGGGATTTAACTCTTTATATGAACTTAAGCTAGTGGAAACAGTGAAAGCATCAAACTTTTTGCTTAAGTTGTTCATTCCAGTCACCAGATTGGACATGACATTTTTGAGTTCTGGGTCTGCTTTCATTTCATAATTACTTAGTTTTCTAGACCCAAACTCATCTCTAATTACTTCCTCACCATAGCTACTCCAATTTTGGGCATTTTCAGCTAAGTCAACAAGAAATTCATAGGCTTGATCCGGGGTTTGGTTCATGAACCTACCCTTGTGCATGGACTCAATCATGTTTCTATGTGCTGGAGGTAGTCCTTTATAAAAGAAGTGGACCAGATCAGCCTTATCAAGCCCATGGTGTGGGCATTTGACCAACAAGTCATGGAATCTTTCCCAAAGTTGAGAAAATTCCTCCTCAGATTTTCCTCTAAAAGTTCTTATGGCATCCTTAATTTTTTCAGTTTTTACCATGGGATAGAACTTAGCCATGAACTTCCTAGATAGTTGTTCCCATGATGTGATGGAATTTGAAGCTAGGGAATACAGCCATGCAGCAGCACGATCCTCTAAAGTCATGGGAAATAACCTTAATTTAATACCCTCTTCATCTAAGTTTTGATTTCTAAACGTTTGACATATTGTCAAAAATTTGTTTAGATGAATATAGGGTTGTTCACTCTCGAACCCTTGAAACTTGGGTAACATGTTTATTGTTGCAGCCCGAATTTCAAATTGGGTTGCATTATTTATTGGCAATACTATACATGTAGGTGGACTAGCGGATGCAGGAGCGAATAATTCATTCAGGGTTCTAATATGTTCACCCATTGTAGAGATCGACGGTTGGTTTACAGTTCGCAGGTTATGATGAAAAGTTCTGTCAATCTCAGGATCAAATGGGGTTAACTTATCTCTTAATGACCTTCTACCATGCATACATTTTCCACAACTTAATTAGACTCAATTTTTTTAAACGAAATCCTAAAAGATAAGAAAAAGGGCTAGACACAGATGACCACAACCAACACCACACAACAATTTGACCCTATTAGTCTTAGAGCTAAGTGAGGTTTAGTAGCTTCTTAAATCTAGTTGCACAGAGACTTATTAGGTTAAAAAAATTCCTGAAATTCTCTCTAGATTAGACAGCTCCTAATCTCCCTTTCAGATTAAGCTTGAGCTTACCAGTTAAGTGATCTAGTAACCAGTGACCAGGAAAGTCCCGGGGTGTGTGGTGGTGCCAGAAGGGATACACCGATACCACAATACCTGTAACAGTTCTTACTGTTGTAAAACTTTCCTAGACATCACCAATTACTAAATCCTCACTGGAGTGGCTTTCAGCCGCTTCTTTCCAAGAGCCTAATTGAGCTCGAAACCCTAAGGCCAACGTCTAATTTGATTTTAATTTAATTTGGCTTAGGATAAGTATGCAAGGTGGTGATTTTTGGGCTAAGGACAGGTAATGACTTCCCGACCTTATCTTTTCAATGGGTTTTGCCCTTAATTACTTTATGCAAATGTTTAATACTAAATGCAGCAAATAATCAATGGTTTTTTTTTTAAAAGTTTATGCAATGTCATTAGGTTGTACAGATTAAATGAGCAATCAATAAATTTTTTTTTATTTTTATTTTTTTATATAATTTTTTTTATTTATTTTTTTTTTTATTTTGTTTTATATATAGCAATAACTTGAATGTAAACTAAACACAATTCTTATGCGTCAGTCAATCTCCGAATGCCCGTTGAATAAGCTCTGGAGATTACTCTGTGAGGAGTCCCAATAGAGGTATGATCACCTCGGGGGATTGCGCCTTATCAATTACTAGCAAAAAAATTTTAATTTTTTTTTTTTGAATTTTTTTTATATATTTTTTTTTTAAATTTAAATTTAAATTTCAAATTTCGAATTTCAGAATTCAAATTTTGAATTTAAATTTTTGAATTTTTGAATTTTGAAATATTTTTTTATATTTTTTTTTTGAATTTTTTTTTTTCGAATTTCAAATTTCAGAATTTAATAACTACGAAATTATTAACTGAAAATAATCAAAATAATAAAAATAAAAACTTACTACCGGAGTGCGTTCACTCCGGGCATCCAAAATCCAATTTGATCTTCGTGATCGTTCTTGCTTCTCGATTTGCCTCCCCGGCAACGGCGCCAAAATTCTGTTCGTCCTGTTCCTGTCCACCTAAAAATACGCTAGACAGATCGTTGTTAGAACCGACAAACAAAGTTTAAATTTAATTCTACTCTTACCTTTCCTACTCGAAGAATAGTGGTTGTAAGAGGTCGATCCACAGGGAGGCGATTGGAGTTGCTTAAAAATAAAAACGTTCACTCGGATTCAAAATCGAGTTTCGAATAACTAAAGGAAAACATTACGTCGATGTTTGATGGATTCTCTAGTCTACCGGAGAATTTTCTTTATTTAAAAATAAAAAAAAGACAAGTATTTAGAAATCAAAGAACATTTATAAATTCATGAAATGTTTAACTATTCAAAGGAAAATTTTGGCATGAATTGAAAAGGATGAAACTAAGAGGATTGAAGCAAACATAAATTTCATAAAAGAAGATTTAATGTATTGCATAAAAGAAATTAAAATTTCAGCATAAATAAAATCTTAAAAGTAAAATTCTCCACCAAAATAAAATTCTCTAAATTTAAAACTTAAAACATTGTTCTCAATACAAACTCAAAACACATTGCTCTCAATTAAAATTCAGAATCAAAACAACACATTGCTCTTAATTAAAATAAAACTAAACAATAAACATTGCTCTTAAAAATAAAACTAAACATGAAAAGAAAAAGAAAAAGAATAAAAAAACAAAACAAAGCACTATGCTCTGTTTGAAAACAGAGCATGAACACTCCTCTCTGTTTCTTCTTCTTCCTTGGATCAACCGAAGCAGCCGAGCTCCTTCTTCTTCCTTGGACCAGCCCCAACCGAGCACCTCCTCCCTTGGTTTCCACCCAAAACCGAGCACACCTCTCCCTTGGCCCTCCTCCCTTCTTATAGCCGCGGACGGATGCCTGATGCGGAAGGGAGATGGCAGACGCGGTGCGAGATCGCGGGGAGGAGTTGATCTTGGCGTGATCCGTGGAGGAGATTGACACGGATGCGGTGGATGCTGATTCGGGAAGCGGTGAGATGCGGTTCCTTGATCACAAACGGAAGGAGATGCGATGCAGTGGAAGGGCTGAAGCCGGAAGAGCTTGAGATGCGGACGGGCTAGAGACGTGATGGGGACGCGCTGAAGACGCATTTTTGGCGAGATCTCTGGGATGCGATCATTGCTGGCACGCTGAAGAAGAAGATCACGGACGGTGAACAGCTGGGGCACTGCGGATTGGGAAGAGGGGAACGCATGGAGGACGCCATTCACGGAAGCACGGAAGCGGAAGGTGGGGACGCGCAAGAGGCGGACGGGTGAGGGATTCCCTCTTCTCCCCTGTTCTTCGCACGGGGTGACTTGGAGGATGCCATGGAAGATGGATACGGGGCGCTGGAATCACGGAATGGGCGCACGGCTGGGATTGGGTCGCGGGGATCTCGAATTCGGGAGAGGGGGACGCCGGATCGCTGATGTGGATGGGAGCTGGAAGACACCAAGTTCCATCTAATCAGTCATATAGATAAAAAAAATAGTGTGATATGAAATTTGAATTGCAGACGGACGGACTTAATTCATCACGGGTCATCTAATCTCAATGGAGGTTAGTTGCAAGTCTTTCAAGTTATGGGTCACCCAGCACCTCATAGATATGATATGGCCAAATTGGATTTTCCCAAAATTCTTTCCCAAGAGCACAAACAAAATGGACCCGATTCGGATCCGAACCCGACTCGGACCCGACCCGATCTTCAACCGGGTCAGATCTGGGAAGGGGTCCTTCTTTAGTCAAATTTGTACTCAATGTGTATTTTATCTCTAATTTATGAAAATCTGTGCCAAACCCAAATATAATATTAATCTAGTAAATTTATCATTATCGGTTAGCAATAATACTAATTTAAGTGACATATAGGTCGCACTTTTGTGCTCTCATCACACCCCCCAACTAGCTTATTGCTAGTCTCTAGCAATTCAGTGCGAAAATGATAAAATGAGAGAGCAAAAGTGTTATTTATTATATAAATATCCTAAGATAAATACTCACTTTCGTAGAGCATTACGATTGCACTTAGCACGTGCAACAAGCCGTTAAACTCCTAGGTTACCCTAGTGGACGAGTGTTGTCTCGTGAGGGTTTGCAGTGAAGTTACCCACAAACTTCAATCCCAAAATAAAATTTGTTTTATGAAATGAAAGTCTAATTTCAAGTACATAACTGATAAAAAGCACACAAGGTTTTAATTACTAAGTAGCCCAATTTCTAGGTTAGTATGCAATTTAAGTTGAAGTTATTAGGTTTTCCGTTAGGAAGTTGTAAGACTTATTTATACTTGAGTGCTCAGTGAAGTTTGGACCATGCACAAGCTAAGATTTTGGATCTCCAAAATATCGCTAATATTAGTAGTTTCCAAGAATTGATCGGACAAGACCTATTTGCTGATTCAAAATCATCTTTTCTGCAGGATTTCGAGAGCTGTGGATGTTTACTTTAATACCTCATGGGCTTTATCTGTAATATTCCAGTTTACTCGAATTTTTACAACGACGGCTTTCACACTATTGTCTTTCTTAAGGTCAATATACATTTTTTTTTAAAAAAAAAAAAAATTTTGTGTTTTTTTTTTGTTTTTTTTTTCTTGCATTAAAGGGAAATGATAATGTATATATTGTGCACTTTTACTCCTATGATGATTCCTCCATGTAGCGAGCAATTAGTCGACAATTCTCACACCAGTTGGCATGAGGTGTCGGGCATCAAGACTCCCCTATGGACCTATGCTCGGGTTCCTCATCACAAGCCCGCTGGCCTTTTGACAATAGGTAGCCCTTTTCGATGTACCTGACTAAATCCACCAATTATTTTTTTTTTTTTTTTTTGGGGATCAGAAAAAGATGGTTCATCAGGATTCGAGGTTGCTACCATATTCTCAACACAATGTCGAACCTATACCTTAGAAAGTGCAGGCCAGATGTGTTGTGAAATTCAAAGCACTAATTAGCTTACAACTCACTAAAAGGAACTTAATAAAAAGAACTCAATTTGCACTACTTCCAACTAGTCATTGGGCTCTTAGATTTTATATACCTTGTGTGTTGAAATTTTTTTTTTTTTCAAAAATTTTACCTAAAAACTCTTTTTTTTTAATTTTTATAAAAACTCTTTTTTTTATTTTTATAAAATTTCAAATGCTTAAAACCAACCATCAATCTCTACAATGGGTGAACATATTAGAACTTTGAATGAGTTGTTCGCACCCGCATTTGCTAATACCCCTACTTGCATAGTATTACCAATTAATAATACAGCCCAATTCGAGATTCGGGCTGCAACAATAAACATGTTACCCAAGTTTCATGGGTTCAAGAGCAAACAACCCTATATTCATCTAAACAAATTTTTGACAATCTGTCAAACGTTTAGAAATCAAAATTTAGATGAAGAGAGTATTAAATTAAGGTTATTTCCCATGACTTTAGAGGATCGTGCCGCTGCATGGCTGTATTCCCTAGCTTCAAATTCCATCACATCATGGGAACAACTATCTAGGAAGTTCATGGCTAAGTTCTATCCCATGGTAAAAACTGAAAAAATTAAGGATGCAATCAGAACTTTTAGAGAAAAATCTGAGGAGGAATTTTCCTAACTATGGAAAAGATTCCATGATCTTTTGGTCAAGTGCCCCCACCATGGGCTTGACAAGGCTGACCTAGTACATTTCTTTTACAAAGGACTACCTCCGGCACATAGAAACATGATTGAGTCCATGCACAAGGGTAGGTTCATGGACCAAACCCCAGATCAAGCCTATGAATTTCTTGTTGACTTAGCCGAGAACGCCCAAAATTGGAGTAGCTATGGTGAGGAAGTAAATAGAGATGAGTTCGGATCTAGAAAACCAGGTAATTATGAAATGAAAGCAGACCTAGAACTCAAAAATGTCATGTCCAATCTGGTGACTGGAATGAACAACTTAAGCAAAAAGTTTGATGCTTTCACTGTTTCCACTGGCTCGAGTTCATATAAAGAGTTAAATCCCATCATGAAAGTGGATCACGAGTCACATAGTTTATGTATCTTGTGTAATAGTTCTGAGCATCTAGTGGAGTGCTGTCTTAGTTTACCCAACATTAAAGCTGAGCAGGCAAATGCTCTAAACTCATATAGTGCCTTCAAGAAGCCCACTCCCAATTCATTCAGCCCAGTCTACCACCCTGATAATAGGTTCCATCCAAATTTCTCATACAAGCAAAATGAACCTATTCAGCATCAAGGTGGTCCACCAGGTTTTCAGAAGAATTTTTTCAAGATAGGTCCATCACAAATAAACCAATCATTGGCTCCACCTATCCCTACTTATAGTGCCCCTATCCCTCAGCAAACTACATCATTGGAAGCCATGATGGCTAACATGATGAAGCAGCAACAAGACTTCATCCAACAACAACAACAGACCAACATGGCTCAAACCCAGACTAACCAATTCCATGCGCAAGCGATTGCAAAACTTGAGGTTAGTCTGAGCCAAATAGCCAACTCTCTAGGGGATAGGAAGAAAGGTGAATTGCCCAGTCAGCCAGTGCCTAACCCTAGTAGGCAACAGAATCAAGGGCCGAGAGGCCAGTTTCAGATTGATTCTAATGGAAACCCTATCCATGAAATCTAGGCAATTACCACTTTATGGTCTGGCAAGCAAGTGGACAACAAAATCCAACTTCTTGTACAAGAAAAAGAAGAAAAGCATGAACCGAACCCCACTCAGAAAAAGACACAAGAATAGGGAACACAAGGAATAGAGGAGAAACCAATAGATACATATACACCCAAGGCTCCCTTTCCTATTATACTATAAGACTCAAAAAAAAATCTCAGTATGATGAAATCATGGAAGTCTTTAAAAATGTCCAAATAAATTTACCCTTCCTAGATGCCATCAGACAAATCCCCTCCTATACCAAATTCTTAAAAGACCTAACCATGGTGAAAAGGAAAATCAGTATTCCTAGGCAAGCTGTGATGGTGGCACAAGCCTCATCTCTTATTCAACAATAGATTGCCCCAAAATACAAGAACCCTAGTTGCCCCACTGTTGAAATTAAAATAGGAGAAACCATCATTCGGAGAGCTCTCCTAAATTTAAGAGCTAGCATGAACCTGTTACCCTATTCTGTTTACACAGAGTTGGGTTTGGGGGAATTAAAACCCACGAACATCACTCTTTCATTAGTAGATAGGACTGTGAAGTATCCTAAGGGAATTGTAGAGGATGTAATTATAAAGGTAAATGAGTTTTATTACCCTGTGGATTTTGTAGTCCTCGAAACTGAACCAGTGAAAAATCTAGGTAGTCACATCTTGATAATCCTTAACAGACCATTTTTGGCTACTTCAAATGCTGTGATCAGTTGCCGAAATGGGATAATGACCTTAGCATTTGGAAACTTGACCGTCCAACTCAATATCTTTCACAATAGTAATCAACCATCTGAGATGGACGATTTATAAGAAATTCACATGATTGAGAATATAATTAGCAAATCCTTCGAGGAATCAAGTTATTCTGATCCACTAGAAAGATGTTTGGCCCAATTCAGACAAGATTGTGAGGAAGAAAAGTCGAATCAGGAGGTTAATGCATTATTAGATTCCATTCCTATAATGGATACTAGCAGATAAGCTACTAAATTTGAATCATTACCTATACCTGAATCCCAGCTAGTACCTTCAAGTGTCAAACCTCCCCAGCTTGAACTTAAAGATCTGCCTGAAAATTTAAAATATGCATTTCTCGGGGACAACAACACCTTACCTGTGATTATTGTATCAAATTTAACTAAAGAACAGGAAGAGAAGTTGTTAAATATCCTTCAGAAAAATCAAGAAGCGATCGGCTGGTCTATAGCTGATATTAAGGGGATTAGTCCTTCTATGGTCCAACATAAAATTCATCTAGAAGAGGATACAAAAACCTCTAGAGAACCACAAAGACGACTTAACCCAGTCATGAAGGTTGTGGTTCGAGCTGAAATTATTAAACTCTTAGATGCAGGGATTATATATCCTATTTCTGATAGCCAGTGGGTGAGCCCAGTTCAAGTCGTACCAAAGAAATTTGGAATCACTGTGATTAAGAATGACCACAATGAATTAGTCCCAACTCGAATTCAAACTGGGTGGCGAGTATGCATCGACTACAGAAAACTGAACGCCATGACTAGGAAAGACCACTTCCCACTACCCTTCATTGACCAAATGTTAGAACGTCTAGCTGGCCACTCTCATTACTGTTTCCTTGATGGTTATTCTGGATATAACCAAGTTCCAATTGCACGTGAGGATCAAGAAAAAACCACATTCACCTGTCCTTATGGCACTTTTGCCTATCGTCGCATGCCTTTTGGGTTATGCAATGCACCAGCTACATTCCAACAGTGTATGATGAGCATTTTCTCCGACATAATGGAGAAATTTTTAGAAGTTTTTATAGATGACTTTTCTGTATTCGGATCTAATTTTAATGAATGTCTGCATCACTCGACCCTTGTTGTAGAACGATGTAAAGAGAAAATTTTAGTTCCCAACTGGGAGAAGTGTCATTTCATGGTAGAATTAGGTATTGTTTTGGGACACATTGTGTCACAAAGGGGAATTGAGGTGGATAAAACCAAAGTAGAATTAATTACCAAGTTACCACCTTCTAAAACTGTTAGGAAAGTCAGATCCTTTTTAGGGTATGCGGGTTTTTACTGCCGCTTTATCAAGGATTTCAGTAAATTGTCGAAACCCTTATGCGATCTGTTGGCGAAAGATGCTACGTTTTATTTTTTGCCAATTTGTATAACTGATTTCGAAAGACTAAAGTCTAAACTAACCTCAGCACCCATCATAAGGTCCCTGATTGGAATCTGCCATTTGAAATCATGTGTGATGCATCTGATTATGCAACAGGTGCCGTCCTAGGGCAGCGAATGGGGAAGCTTCCCCATGTGATTCATTATGCAAGCAAAACTCTGAATGACGCCCAACTCAACTATTCTACCACTGAAAAAGAGTTGTTGGCTGTTGTCTTTGCTCTTGACAAATTTCGTCCCTATCTAATAGGATCCAAGGTCCTTATTTATTCTAATCATGCCGCCCTTAAGTACCTTCTCACAAAGAAGGATGCCAAGGCAAGACTCATTCGTTGGATCCTATTGCTTCAAGAATTTGATCTTGAAATACGAGATAAAAAGGGATCTGAAAATGTTGTAGCTGACCACTTGTCCAAATTAATTGTTGAATCATCTGGAGAATCCATGCCTGTGTCCGAGACCTTCCCTGATGAACAATTAATGATGATTTCCCATACCAATGTTCCATGGTATGCTGATGTAGTCAACTATCTAGTTACTGAACGAATGCCCAATTCATGGACCAAACAAGAGAAATTCCGCTTCCTAGCTCGTGTAAAATGGTATTTTTGGGATGAACCATACTTGTTCAAATACTGTCCTGATCAAATCATCAGACGATGCATCCCTGAACACGATCAAAGGAATGTCCTTTTCTTTTGTCATGACCATGCTTGTGGTGGTCATTTTAGTGGAAAGAAAACTGCTGGAAAAGTTTTCCAGTACGGATTTTATTGGCCCACACTTTTTCGAGATGCGCATGACTATTGTAAATCTTGCGATCGATGTCAACGATTAGAAAAACTTTCGAGAAAGAATGAGATGCCCCTGAATGCTATCTTAATTATAGAAATCTTCGATGTTTGGGGTATTGATTTTATGGGTCCTTTTTCTATGTCGTTTGGGCATCAGTACATTCTTGTGGCAGTTGACTATGTATCAAAATGGATTGAGGCTATCGCGTGTAAGACCAATGATCACAAAGTGGTGATCAAGTTCCTTAAAGAATCTATCTTTGCTCGTTTTGGCACCCCTCGTGCTATCATTAGTGATGGGGGGAAATATTTTTGTAATAAAATCTTTAAAGCTCTTATGAGAAAATACAACATTAATCACAAGGTTAGTACACCATATCATCCACAAACAAGTGGACAAGTCGAAATTTTCAATCGAGAAATCAAGACCATCCTTGAAAAAACTGTTAATACATCTCGGAAGGATTGGTCTCTTAGGCTAACAGATGCATTGTGGGCATATCGGACGGCTCATAAAATACCAATTGGAATGTCTCCATATAGAACTGTCTATGGCAAGGCCTGCCATTTACCTGTCGAGTTAGAGCACAAGGCCTATTGGGCGATTAAAAATTTAAATTTCGATCTTGACAAAGCGGGAGAATGATGAGAGCACAAAAGTGCGACCTACATGTTACTAAAATTAGTGTTATTGTTAACCGATAATGATAAATTTACTGGATTAATATTATATTTGGGTTTAACATAGATTAGTATAAATTAAGGATAAAATGCACATTGAGTACAAATTTGACTTCAAATCGGGTTTGGGTCCGAATCAGGTCCGCTTCTTTTGTGCTTTTAGAAAATAATTTTGGGCAAATCTAAATTGGCTATGTCATAACTATAAGGTGCTGGGTGACCCATGACTTGAAAGAATTGCACTTGACCTCCAGCCAGGATAGATGACCCGTCTACAAGCCAAATTTCATATCATACTATTTTTTTTATCTATATGACTAATTGGACAGAACTTGATGTCTCCCAGCTCCCATCTTACGAGGGAAAGGAAAATCCAAGCCGCCCGCAGTGCATCACCGCCCTTCCCTTGCTCCCGATCCAAGCGCGCCTGTGATCCCGTGCGAAAGAAGGGGAGAAGAAGGAATTCACCAGCCCGCGTCCCCACCTCCCGGAATCCCATCGTCCATGGATCACGCTTCATCATCAGTCCACCGTGCCAGCCACCGTGCCAGCAAGCATCCCGTGATGCAAGCCGAGATCCAGTGCCAGCAACGCCCGCGCGTCTCTTTCCTCCAGCCGATCCGCACTGGATCCCTTCCACGATCGACTCCTCCCCGTCGATCCCGCTCCCAAACCAGCAACCAAAGAAGGAAGTCCTTCCGCGTGCCAGCCACCGTGCCAGCCATGCCCGAAATCCCAGCATCCAAAGAAGGAAGCCCCAGCCGTGATCCAATCTCCGGCGATCTCGAACCGCATCTCACCGCTTCCCGAATCAGCATCCACCGCATCCGTGTCAATCTTCTCCACGGATCATGCCAAGATCGCTCCTCCTCCGCCCAGCAGCCGTCCACGAAGCTTCCGCTCGTGATCACCGCATCCAGCTCCTCCCAGCGCCCGGATCACGCCAAGATCGACCTCACCGCGTCTGCCATCTCCCTTCCACATCAGGCGACCGTCCGCGGCTATAAGAAGAGAAGGAGGAAGAGAAAGGGGGGTGTGCTCGGTGGAATCCAAGAAGGGATAGAGAAGAGAGAAAGAAAAACAGAGGAAGCTCTGTTTTGGAAAGAAGAGAGAATTAGTATTTTCCACCGTGGGAGAGAGAGAGAAGAGATTTGTTTTTGTTTTATTTTCTTTATTTTATTTGCAAAGTAGAAGGAGTATTAGGCCTCTAATCTCCATTTTTATTTGTAATCAGTTTTTCTTTTTATGAAATCCATCAATTTTCTTTCATGCAATCCCTGTTCTAGATTCAAGTTAATTTCTATTTTTTTTAAATGCAATCTTTTAATTTTTTTTATGCAATACATGTTTAAGTTTTAATTTAATATTCTACAATTTATTATATGCATTCTAGAATTCTTAATTTTAAGATAACCTTGGAATGAATCTTTGCAGTTCGATTGACGATTTTAATTTATATTCTATCTTTAGAAATCGACTCCTACTCTGCATCAAATTTCAATTACAAGTTTTCTTTCTTTTCTTTGTTTATTTTCAAATAGAAAACATTCTCTAATAGACTGGAGAATCATTTAACATCCTCAAAATAATGTTTTTCTCCCATCATTCCAAAATCAATTTCGAATCCAAGTGAACGTTTTAATTTTTATGCAACTCCAATCGCCTCCCTGTGGATCGACCTCTTACAACCGCTATTCTTCAAGTAGGAAAGGTAAGAGTAGAAATTTAATTTAACTTTTGTTCATCGGTTCTAATAACGATCGGTCTAGCATATTTTTAGTTAGACAGAAAAATGACGAACAAAATTTTGGCGCCGTTGCCGGGGAGGCAAATCGAGAAGTAAGAACGATCACGAAGATCAAATTGGATTTTGGATGCCCGGAGTGAACGCACTCCGGTAGTAAGTTTTTATTTTTATTAATTTTCCTTATTTTGATTATTTTAGTTAGTAATTTTGTAGTTATTAAATTCTGAAATTTGAAATTCGTAATTAAAGTTTTCTAAAAAAAGTAAAAAAAAATTAAAAAAAAATTAAAAAAAAATTTCAAGAATTCAAAAATTTAAATTCAAAATTTGAATTCTGTGATTCGAAATTTGAAATTTAAATTTAAAAAAATAATTAAATTCAAAAAAATATTATTTTTGCTAGTAATTGATAGGGTGCAATCCCCCGAGGTGATCATACCTCTATTGGGACTCCTCACGGAGTAATCTCCAGAGCTTATTCAACGGGCATTCGGAGATTGACTGACGCATAAGGATTAGTTTTAGTTTACATTCAAGTTATTCCTATATTAAAAATTAAAAAAAAACAACATAAAATTAAAATTAAAAATTAAGAAAAATAAAAAAATAAAAAAAAATTGCTTGCTCATTTAATCAGTACAACCTAATGACATTGCATAAACTTTTAAAAAAATATATTGATTATTTGCCGCATTTAGTATTAAGCATTTGCATAAAGTAATTAAGGGCAAAACCCATTAAAAAGATAAGGTCGGGAAGTCATTACCTGTCCTTAGCCCAAAAATCACCACCTTGCATACTTATCCTAAGCCAAATTAAATTAAAATCAAATTAGACGTCGGCCTTAGGATTTTCGAGCTCAATTAGGCTCTTGGAAAGAAGCGGCTGAAAGCCACTCCAGTGAGAATTTAGTAATTGGTGATGTCTAGAAAAGTTTTACAACAGTGAGAACTGTTACGGGTATTGTGGTATCGGTGTATCCCTTCTGGCACCACTGCACACCCCGGAACTTTTCTAGTCACTGGTTACTGGATCACTTAACTGGTAAGCTCAAGCTTAATCTGAAAGGGAGATTAGGAGCTGTCTAATCTAGAGAGAATTTCAGAAACTTTTTTTAACCTGATAAGTCTCTATGCAACTAGATTTAAGAACCTACTAAACCTCACTTAGCTCTAAGACTAATAGGGTCAAATTGTTGTGTGGTGTTGATTGTGGTCATCTTGGTCTAGCCCTTCTTCTTATCTTTTAGGATTTCGTTTTAAAAAAAAATTGAGTCTAATTAAGTTGTGGAAAATGTATGCATGGTAGAAGGTCATTAAGGGATAAGTTAACCCCATTTGATCCTGAGATTGACAGAACTTTTCATCATAACCTGCGAACTGTAAACCAACCGTCGATCTCTACAATGGGTGAACATATTAGAACCCTGAATGAATTATTCGCACCCGCATCTGCTAGTCCCCCTACTTGCATAGTATTACCAATCAATAATGCAGCCCAATTCGAGATTCGGGCTGCAACAATAAACATGTTACCCAAGTTTCATGGGTTCGAGAGTGAACAACCCTACATTCATCTGAGCAAATTTTTGACAATCTGTCAAACGTTTAGAAACCAAAACTTAGATGAATAGGGTATTAAATTAAGGTTGTTTCCCATGACTTTAGAGGATCGTGCTGCTGCATGGCTGTATTCCCTTGCTTCAAATTCCATCACATCATGGGAACAACTATCTAAGAAGTTCATGGCTAAGTTCTATCCTATGGTAAAGACTGAAAAAATTAAGGATGCCATAAGAACTTTTAGAGGCAAATCTGAGGAGGAATTTTTCCAACTTTGGGAAAGATTCCATGACTTGTTGGTCAAATGCCCACACCATGGGCTTGATAAGGCTGATCTGGTCCACTTCTTTTATAAAGGACTACCTCCAGCATATAGAAACATGATTGAGTCCATGCACAAGGGTAGGTTTATGAACCAAACCCCGGATCAAGCCTATGAATTTCTTGTTGACTTAGCTGAAAATGCCCAAAATTGGAGTAGCTATGGTGAGGAAGTAAATAGAGATGAGTTCGGGTCTAGAAAACCAGGTAATTATGAAATGAAAGCAGACCCAGAACTCAAAAATGTCATATCCAATCTGGTGACTGGAATGAACAACTTAAGTAAAAAGTTTGATGCTTTCATTGTTTCCACTAGTTCGAGTTCATACAAAGAGTCAAATCCCGTCATGAAAGTGGATCACGAGTCATATAGTTTGTGTGTTTTGTGTAACAGTCCTGAGCATCTAGTGGAGTGCTGCCCTAATCTGCCCACCATAAAGGCCGAGCAAGCAAATGCTCTAAATTCATATAGTGCCTTTAAGAAGCCCACTCCCAACTCGTTCAGCCCAGTTTATCACCCTGATAATAGGTTTCACCCAAATTTCTCATACAAGCAAAATGAACCTATTCAGCATCAAGGTGGTCCACCAGGTTTTCAGAACAACTTCTCCAGGATAGGTCCACCACAAATGAACCAACCTTTGGTTCCATCTGTACCGCCTTATAATGCCCCTATCCCACAGCAACCTTCACAATTAGAAACCATGATGGCTAATATGATGAAACAACAACAAGATTTTATCAAGCAACAACAACAGACCAATACAGCCCAAGCCCAGACTAACCAATTCCATGCGCAAGCAATTGCAAAACTTGAGGTTAGTCTGAGCCAAATAGCTAACTCTCTAGGGGATAGGAAGAAAGGTGAACTACCTAGTCAACCAGTGCCTAACCCTAGTAGACAACAAAATCAAGGTCAGATAGGTCAATATCAAATCAATTCTAATGAAAATCCGACCTATGAAGTCCAGGAAATTACCACTTTAAGGTCTGGCAAGCAAGTGGACAATAAAGTCCAACTTTCTGAACATGAAAAAGAAAATAAAACTGAATCCGATAAGAACCCTATTCAGAAGAGGGGTCAAGAACAGGACAAACCGGAAAAGAGGGAAGAACCCATAGAAACATACAAACCCAAGGTTCCCTTTCCCAGTAGACTTCAGGACTCCAAGAAACAATCTAACTTTGATGAAATCATGGAAGTCTTTAAAACTGTTCAAATAAATATACCTTTTCTCGATGCCATAAGACAAATTTCCTCCTATACAAAATTCTTGAAAGACCTCACCACGGTCAAAAGAAAAACCAGTATTCCTAGGCAAGCTGTTATGGCTGCACAAGCCTCATCTCTCATTCAACAACAGATTGCCCCGAAATTCAAAGACCCTGGTTGCCCAACTATTGAAATAAAAATAGGAGAGACGATCATCCAGAGAGCTCTATTAGATTTAGGAGCCAGTGTAAACCTACTTCCCTACTATGTGTACCAAAAATTAGGTTTGGGAGAATTAAAGCCTACAAATATTACCCTTTCCTTAGCAGATAGGACAGTGAAGTACCCCAAGGGGATTGTAGAGGATGTAATAGTGAAAGTAAATGAGTTTTACTATCCTGTGGACTTCGTTATCCTTGAGACTGAACCTGCAATACATCCAGACAGTCACACACCTATAATTTTAGGTAGACCTTTCTTAGCCACAGCAAATGCTGTGATCAACTGTCGAAATGGGATGCTGAAGTTATCTTTTGGCAACATGAAAGTCGAGCTTAATGTCTTCAATATAAGTAAACAACCACCAGACGACAAAGAAATCAATGAAGTTGACATGATTGAAAGTCTGGTTCAGGAGACTTTCTTACAAACTTATAATAAGGACCCTTTAGAAGCTTACCTTGCCCATTCCGAGGAAAGGGTCAAGCATGCGCCTCTTAGTTCCGTTCTCCTTATGAGCATAGATCGTCATCAGCCGACTGTTCTTCATCGGACTCTTCCAAAACCATTCTTAGATAATGGTTGAAAAAAGGAGGATTTACATTTTGTCTGGCTGAAGACATAAAACTTAGCGCTCTTTGGGAGGCAACCCAACATGTAAGTTTCTTTTATTAAAAAAAAAAATCATCAATAAATTACTAATATGCAGGTTTGGGGGATTTTGCCCCAATTTTCAATTTACCCACCCATATCAGGTACTTCTCCTCTGTCCTCTTACTGCTTTAAATTTTCTTTAACATTGAGGACAATGTTAGATTTAGGTTTGGGGGTATTTTTAAGCATTTGAAATTTTATAAAAATTAAAAAAAAAAAATTTATAAAAATTAAAAAAAAGAATTTTTAGGTAAAATTTTTGAAAAAAAAAAAATTTACAACACACAAGGTATATAAAATCTAAGAGCCCAATGACTAGTTGGAAGTAGTGCAAAGTGAGTTCTTTTTATTAAGTTCCTTTTAGTGAGTTGTAAGCTAATTAGTGCTTTGAATTTCACAACACATCTGGCCTGCACTTTCTAAGGTATAGGTTCGACATTGTGTTGAGAATATGGTAGCAATCTCGAATCCTGATGAACCATCTTTTTCTGATCCAAAAAAAAAAGAAAAAAAAAAGAATTTAGTCAGGTACATCGAAAAGGGCTACCTATTGTCAAAGATCAGCGGGCTTGTGATGAGGAACCCGAGCATAGGTCCGTAGGGGAGTCTTGATGCCCGACACCTCATGCCAACTGGTGTGAGAATTGTCGACTAATTGCTCGCTACATGGAGGAATCATCACAGGAGTAAAAGTGCACAATATATACATTATCATTTCTCTTTCAAAAAAAAAAAAAGAGAGAAGAAAAAAAAATGAAAAACAAAAAAATGTATATTGACCTTAAAAAAGACAATAGTGTGAAAGCCGTCGTTGTAAAAATTTGAGTAAACTGGAATATTACATATAAAGCCCATGAGGTATTAAAGTAAACATACACAGCTCTCGAAATCCTGCAAAAAAGATGATTTTGAATCAGCAAATAGGTCTTGTCCGACCAATTCTTGGAAACTACTAATATTAGCGATATTTGGAGATCCAAAACCTTAGCTTGTGCATGGTCCAAACTTCACTGAGCACTCAAGTATAAATAAGTTTTACAACTCCCTAACGGAAAACTTAATGACTTCAACTTAAATTGCATACTAACCTAGAATTTGGGCTACTTAGTAATTAAAAACTTGTGTGCTTTTGAAATTCTTATCAGTTATGTACTTGAAATAAGACTTTTATTTCACAAACCAACTTTTGTTTTGGGATTGAAGTTTGTGGGTGACTTCACTGCAAACCCTCACGAGACAACACTCGTCCACTAGGGTAACCTAGGGGTTTAACGGCTTATTGCACATGCTAAGTGCAATCGTAATGCTCTACGAAAGTGAGTATTTATCTTAGGATATTTATATAATAAATAACACTTTTGCTCTCTCATTTTATCATTTTCGTACTGAATTACTAGAGACTAGCAATAAGCTAGTTGGGGGTTGTGATGAGAGCACAAAAGTGCGACCTACATGTTACTAAAATTAGTGTTATTGTTAACCGATAATGATAAATTTACTGGATTAATATTATATTTGGGTTTAACATAGATTAGTATAAATTAAGGATAAAATGCACATTGAGTACAAATTTGACTTCAAATCGGGTTTGGGTCCGAATCAGGTCCATTTCTTTTGTGCTTTTGGAAAATAATTTTGGGCAAATCTAAATTGGCTATGTCATAACTATAAGGTGCTGGGTGACCCATGACTTGAAAGAATTGCACTTGACCTCCAGCAAGGATAGATGACCCGTCTACAAGCCAAATTTCATATCATACTATTTTTTTTATCTATATGACTAATTGGACAGAACTTGGTGTCTCCCAGCTCCCATCTTACGAGGGAAAGGAAAATCCAAGCCGCCCGCAGTGCATCACCGCCCTTTCCTTGCTCCCGATCCAAGCGCGCCTGTGATCCCGTGCGAAAGAAGGGGAGAAGAAGGAATTCACCAGCCCGCGTCCCCACCTCCCGGAATCCCATCGTCCACGGATCACGCTTCATCATCAGTCCACCGTGCCAGCCACCGTGCCAGCAAGCATCCCGTGATGCAAGCCGAGATCCAGTGCCAGCAACGCCCGCGCGTCTCTTTCCTCCAGCCGATCCGCACTGGATCCCTTCCACGATCGACTCCTCCCCGTCGATCCCGCTCCCAAACCAGCAACCAAAGAAGGAAGTCCTTTCGCGTGCCAGCCACCGTGCCAGCAACGCCCGAAATCCCAGCATCCAAAGAAGGAAGCCCCAGCCGTGATCCAATCTCCGGCGATCTCGAACCGCATCTCACCGCTTCCCGAATCAGCATCCACCGCATCCGTGTCAATCTCCTCCACGGATCACGCCAAGATCGCTCCTCCTCCGCCCAGCAGCCGTCCACGAAGCTTCCGCCCGTGATCACCGCATCCAGCTCCTCCCAGCGCCCGGATCACGCCAAGATCGACCTCACTGTGTCTGCCATCTCCCTTCCGCATCAGGCGACCGTCCACGGCTATAAGAAGAGAAGGAGGAAGAGAAAGGGGGGTGTGCTCGGTGGAATCCAAGAAGGGATAGAGAAGAGAGAAAGAAAAACAGAGGAAGCTCTGTTTTGGGAAGAAGAGAGATTAGTATTTTCCACCGTGGGAGAGAGAGAGAAGAGATTTGTTTTTGTTTTATTTTCTTTATTTTATTTGCAAAGTAGAAGGAGTATTAGGCCTCTAATCTCCATTTTTATTTGTAATCAGTTTTTCTTTTTATGAAATCCATCAATTTTCTTTCATGCAATCCCTGTTCTAGATTCAAGTTAATTTCTATTTTTTTTAATGCAATCTTTTAATTTTTCTTTTATGCAATACATGTTTAAGTTTTAATTTAATATTCTACAATTTATTATATGCATTCTAGAATTCTTAATTTTAAGATAACCTTGGAATGAATCTTTGCAGTTCGATTGACGATTTTAATTTATATTCTGTCTTTAGAAATCGACTCCTACTCTGCATCAAATTTCAATTACAAGTTTTCTTTCTTTTCTTTGTTTATTTTCAAATAGAAAACATTCTCTAATAGACTGGAGAATCATTTAACATCCTCAAACTAATGTTTTTCTCCCATCATTCCAAAATCAATTTCGAATCCAAGTGAACGTTTTAATTTTTATGCAACTCCAATCGCCTCCCTGTGGATCGACCTCTTACAACCGCTATTCTTCAAGTAGGAAAGGTAAGAGTAGAAATTTAATTTAACTTTTGTTCATCGGTTCTAACAACGATCGGTCTAGCATATTTTTAGTTAGACAGAAAAAGGACGAACAGAGAACATAGGAAGCTTCAACTCGATGAGCTTGAAGAAATTAGAAACGATGCTTACGAGTGTGCCAAGAAGTACAAAGATCGCATGAAGATCATGCATGATAAAATGATCATTCGTAAGGAATTTTACCAAGGACAAAAAGTCCTTCTATTTGATTCTCGATTACATCTATTCTCTGAAAAACTTAAATCTCGCTGGACTGGCCCATACACAGTAGAGAAAGTGCACCCGCATGGTGCAGTAGTAATATGTAATACCAAGGATGGTAGGTCCTTTCAAGTCAATAGACATCGTTTAAAATCATACCTTGAGTATCTGAGTCCAGAAGTCGAGGAGACACTTCTGACCGACCCTATCTATCATGAATGAATTAGAATTGTCTGGCTGAAGATATAAAACTTAACGCTCTTGGGAGACAACCCAACATGTAAATATTATAAAAAATAATAATAATAATAATAATTTCAATAAATTACTAACATGCAGGTTTGGGAATTTTTGCCCCAATTGTCACTTTACCTACCCATATCAGGTAACTTCTCCTCTGTCCTATTACTGCTTTAAATTTTCTTTAACATTGAGGACAATGTTAGATTTAGGTATGGGGGTAAGAATATTTTTGATTTTTTATGCAATCAAAAAAAATGATTTCAAATTTTTAACTCAAATTCTAATCTTTTTGGCTGTACAAACTAGGAATTGCTTTGACAATAGCTTTAAGTTAGGAATATGATAGCAGTTCTAGCTTGAGTTTTCGTCCCACCTATCTCCTGCTAATATGATGGAAGATGATTTAGCACCTACACGTAAGCACATGAATAGTGGGGTATGTAAACTTATAACTAATATGAATACTTTTAATCTTCTGGATAATTTAAAGTTATATGTGTGATGAACATCCTATAATAATAAAAAAAATAAAAAAAAAAGAAAAAAAAAAGAAGAAAATAAAATGAGTTTATTTTAAGTCTTCTCACTGAGTAACCGGGCCTCTTGCTTGGCAAGCAGCGAGTGTTCGTGTAAAAAGGTGAGGATGACTGAAATTAAACTCTGAATGACTAATTCGGCCTTGGAGCCTAGTTGACTTGAGTTATTAAGCCTGTTAGGGTGTCTTTACACCTAGTGCCCTGAGCCATCTGGATCGGAAGTCATTGGCCTAACACTCGCTACATGGGTTAGCTAGAAAGCTTAATAAGGCTAGATATTGCACAAGTCATTCTTCTTAGCATTCAGTCTGAAAAAAACTAAATAAATAAATCTGGGGTGTTCATTACCATTTAACTCTAGAAATTCTTAAAAATTGGAGCGATCATGTTGGAAGTAAGTGAAAGCTACTCATTTATATGATACTATCTTGCACCTCACTACATTCTTGACTTGTTAGTAGATGGATGGGGTGTAATGAAACTTAAGTTAGAGTCTACTTAAATATGATAGCAACAAGTCTCTATTGTCCTTGCAATTCTAGTTTCATACAATAATACTTGTTCAAATTTCAAGTTAAAAAATGGAAATCCCTGACTCATGAAGTTTGTGGGTAACTTCACTGTAAACCCTCACGAGACAACACTCGTCCGCTAGGGTAACCTAGGGGTTTAAAGGCTTATTGTACGTGCTAAGTGCAATCGTGATGCTCTACGAAAGTGGGTACGTATCTCAGTTTTATGTACTTAGCTTCAATAAAAAGTTATGAGTTAGACTATATCTTTTGTACCCTCATTTTATCGTTTGCTCGTTAATTGCTAGAGACTAGCAATAAGCTAGTTGGAAGGTGTGACGAGAGCACAAAAGTGCGATCTACATATCACCTAAATTAATGTTATTGCTAACTGATAATGATAAATTCACCGAGTTAATATTATATTTTTTTGTTTGGCACAGGTTAGTATAAATTAAAGTTTAAATACGCATTTGGTAGGGTTTAGAGGGATGCATCATGGCTCCAAACCGCGCGGGCCCAATCCTGCCATAATATGATCAAGCATAATTGCACCCAAACATCCGAGCCTGCATGCGATCTTCCAGTGATCCTCACGTTTCCTCCTTTTTGGATTAGCACCCGCACTCTTCCGGAATAGAGATTTCCACTCTCACTTCATCACAAAGAAAAAGAACTTTTTAACCTCCAATCCCATGAACAAAAGCTGAAATTACTATTTATTCCCAAAATTTCTATTCATGGCTGAAATCACTGTTCATATAAACAGTGTTCCGTGAAAACACTGTTCATATGAACAGTGTTTGAGATGAAACTGTTCATATGAATAGTGTTACATAAAAACACTGTTCATATGAACAATGTTTCAGAAATGCTCTTTTCTAATCACTGTTCTTCTTCCTCTCAGCAGCTTCTTTCGCCCGTTCCAGCCGTGTCCGAGCTGTCCGGATCCTGCATCCGAGTATCCCGCAGTGTTCTTCAGCCTCCCATGTCCATTTCGAGTCATGATCTCGCTTCCAATCTGGCATCCACGAAGCTCCAAGTGATCCCGCATCCAGCCATCATCCGGAACCACCGCTTCTTCCGCATCCATCCCAGGCATCCGTCTATAGCTCCTTCCCAAATCAGCGTATCACACATCGCGGCCAGCTCGTCCCCAACGCGTCTCCAGCCCCTCAACCGCGTGTCAACCGCGATCACAGCTCCATCCCAGCGTCTCTTCCGCGTCTCCTTCCTTACAAGATCAAAATCCCAGCTCTTCCGTGCCAATGAACGTCCCAGCCGGCACATCCAAAGAAGGAAACCCACGGATCAGCCCATCCGCATTCATCTTCCGACCCAGCAATCTCCCAACAATCAAGCCATGATCAGCTCCATTCTGTGATCAACGTTCCCAGCTGTCTCCCGGAATCCCAGCGACTGCATTCTTCACACGGTGAAAATCCCAGCGCTCCGCAATCACGGTGCTGCCAGCTCGTCCCCAACGCGTCTCCAAGGGCTATAAGAAGAGTGGAAGAAGGCAGGAACAAAGGGGGGGTGCTCTCGACTGGGTGTTGAGCCAAAGAACAGGGGAGAGAGGGAGCTCGGTTCGGTGGGGAGAGAAGAAGAAACAGAGCATTGCTCTGTTCTTGAAAAGAAGAAAGAAAAAAAATATATATATTCTATGTTGAAGTTCCATTGTGGGAGAGAGAAGGAGAAGAAAAGTGATTTGTTTTTCTTTGTTTTTCTTTATTTTATTTGCAAAAGAGAAGGAGTATTAGGCCTCTAATCTCCATTGTTATTTGTAATTGATTTTATTTTTATAAAATCTATCATTTCTTTTTCATGCAGTCATTGTTCTAGGTTCAGTTTAATTTTCCTTTTTTTTATGCAATCTTTTTTAATATTTGCTTTATATACAATATATTAATTTTTTTTATGCAATCCGTACTCTAGGTTTAGTTTAATCTCTGCAATTTATTCTGACATTCTTAGTTTTAAAATAACTCTGAAATTAATCTTTGCTATTCGACTGGTGATTTTAATTCATATTCTGTCTTTAGAAATCGACCCCTACTCTGCATCCAATTTCAATTGCAAAGTTTTCTTTCTTCTCTTTGTTTATTTTCAATTAGAAAATATTCAACATCCCGACGTAATTTTTTCTTTTGTTTACAAAAATCGATTTTTGAATTTGAGTGAATGTTTAATTTTTTATGCAACTCCAACCGACTTCCTGTGGATCGACCTCTTACAACCACTATTCTTCGAGTAGAACAGGTAAGAGTAAAATTAATTTAAACTTTGTCTGTCAATTCTAACAACGATTTGTTTAGCATATTTTTAAGCAAACAGGAATCCGATAATAGTTTTTATTAATTACCATATATTTTCTCTTATTTCTACTGATTATTCTACAGACAAATAGCATACCTCGCTAGCTGCTAGTATGTTGGCCCAAATCAAGACAAATTTGTGTATTAGAGAAGGAAATTTGAATTTAATATAATAAAAATAGCAGTGAAATAGTAAATAGTATGCTGAGAAACTTAATGAGTAAAATTTGAATTCAATATAATTAATGAATCATAAAGAGCTCTCTTCTCAAATTTTCTTTCCCAGTCTCATCTAGCAAACATAAAATGGTTTTGTGGTTACCATACATGAAATCGATAATATTGAAATACATAACTTGAATGTTAGAATCTTGCTAGAATGTTAGGGGCACAGCGCATCTTGCTTGAGGGAGATTCAGCTATCGTGATCGATTGGATTCGACTAGAAGAGCCGAGGAGGCGTGACAACCCTCTGTTGCATGACAACTGGAGGATGGCAGGCAATTGCAGGTTCTTTCAAGCCATACATGCATACTGTGAGGTGAACAGTACTGCGGATTGGGTCGCATCTTTTGCTACTTAGCATTCCAGCGAGGTCCTTTGGACACACCAGGGGGTCTCCACTCCATACTTCGTCATTTCTTGTCTCTTGGTTCTATTGATTCTAGTCAAGCTAGAGTAATGTAAGTAGCCGTTGTAAAAAAAAAAGTTAGAATAATTGAGGCATTCAAATAGAGAGCTATTTTTTAATTTGATATGCTTGTTTAGTATTGCAATTCCAAAATAGTTTTATGGTCATTATAGAGCCGAATTAAATTTGGTCATAATATATTAATAATTAAAAAACAACCTATGAAAAAATTCATCTCCCATGGTTCAGATAATGACCATAGAATGGTTCTTTGGCCACAATAAGGAAAGCCACAAATTTTAACTATTAATATAATACAACTAATCTAGTAAATGTAAAATGGTCTTCGGGTTACTGCACATGCCACAACGTCCCTTATATGCCATGTCATCAAAATAAAAATATCTATTTGTTATGCTACGTCATCCCCTATATGCTGAGAGTAGTTCCGACAAAAAAAAAGAGGCCACATCATCACCAATCAACCATGTAGTCATCTATCTAAGTGGTTTATACATGTAGTCGGCTATGTAATAACTGGTTAATGCCAGCAGAAATTTTCGGTGAGAAAAAGTAACCGAAATCAGGAGGATGAACCATATTAAAATGGTGGCAAAATAATAGGAGACCAAATTTGAGTTTTTCGAAGTTTAGGAACTTGTTAAAAATCCAACCTAAACTTAGAGGGCTAAAAGCATAATTTATCCAATATAAAATTTAGATTTTACAACAATTAATAAACAAGAGGAACATGTTAGTGACTTTTACTTTTTACGGTTTACACTTTGATACCATAATAGTTTCATAATCACTAGATGGGAACATGAAATTTGGGTCACACTATAGTTAGCGAACTAGAAGGTGACCTCCCACAAAGAAAACAAAATTCTCATGCTTGATATAGGGACCGTTGAATGATAATATAAAGTTAAGGATGAAATTTAAATTTTAGCGTAGCTAATCATTTTTTTTTGCTTTCATATGGCAATCTTGGAATAGTCTCTTGGCCACCATATGTCGCAAATATATGACATGTAAAATTTATTAGAATAATTTGTGAACAAGAGGAAGATTATTTTTTAAATCAAATTTTTAATATTTTGCATTGTGATCTCAAAATAGTTCGAGGATCGTCTCATGATACTTGGCTGGAAATTTGGGAATGGTCGGTTAGTTATTTAATAGTTTTTTGCGTGACAATCCACAACGCAGGGTTCTAGTCGGCTGGTTAGCTCGTAGGCTTCATAGCTCTTTGAGTGATGCTCAGGTCAAGAGTTCGAGTTTCTTTGAACCCTAAAAAAAATCCGATGGTATTAATGGCGATGAGGACAAACAACGCACATGTGATGCAGGGCGCATCATGACTGTCAGATTATCATCTGACGATAACAGCGTATCTGAGCTCTTTCATTTTGAAGTTTTTGTTTTAATTAATTACCATATATTTTCTCTTATTTCTACTGATTATTCTATAGACAAATAGCATAGCTTGCTAGCTGCTAGTATGTTGGCCCAAATCAAGACTAATTTGGGTGTCAGAGAAGGAAATTTGAATTAATATAACGAAAATAGTAGTGAAATAGTAATAGTATGCTGGAAAACTTAATCAATAAAATTTGAATTCAATATAATTAATGAAAGCATAAAGAGCTCTCTTCTCAAATTTTCTTTCCCTATCTCATCTTGCAAACATAAAATGGTTTTGTGGTTACCATACATGAAATCGATAATATTGAAATACATAACTTGAATGTTAGAATCCTGCTAGAACGTTAGGGGCACAGCGCATCTTGCTTGAGGGAGATTCAGCTATCGTGATCGATTGGATTCGACTAGAAGAGCCGAGGAGGGGTGACAACCCTCTGTTGCATGAACAACTGGAGGATGGAGGGCCAATTGTAGGTTCTTTCAGGCCATACATGCTTACTGTGAGGCGACAGAACTGCGGATTGGGTTCGCATCTTTGCTGCTCAGTATTCCAGCGAGGTCTTTTGGACACACTAGGGGGTCTCCACTCCATTACTTCGTCATTTCTTGTCTCTTGGTTCTATTAATTGTAGTCAAGCTAGAAGTAGTGTAGCAGCCGTTATAAAAAAAAAGTAGAATAATTGAGGGATCAAATAGAGATCTATTTTAAATATGATATGTTTGTTAGTATTGCAATTCCAAAATAGTTTATGGTCATTATAGAGCAAGATTTAAATATGGTCATAATATATTAATAATTAAAAAACAACCTATGAAAAAAATTCATCTCCCATACTTCAGATAATGACCAATAGATTGGTTCTTTGGCCACAATAAGAAAAGCCACAAATTTTAACTATTAATAATACAACAATCCAGTAAATGTAAAATGGTCTTCAAGTTACTACACATGCCACAACGTCACTTGTATGCCACATCATCAAAATAAAAATTTCTATTTGTTATGCTACGTCATCACCTATATGCTGAGAGTAGTTCCGACAAAAAAAAGAGGCCACATCATCACCAATCGACCATGTAGTCATCTATCTAAGTGGTTTTACATGTAGTCGGCTATGTAATAACTGGTTAATGCCAGCCAGAAATTTTCGATGAGAAAAGTAACCGAAGTCAGCAGGACGAACCATATTAAAATAGTGGCAAAATAATAGGAGACCAAATTGAGTTTTTCCGAAGTTTAGGACTTGTTAAAAATCCAACCTAAACTTAGAGGGCTAAAAGCATAATTTATCCAATATAAAATTTAGATTTTACAACAATTAATAAACTAAAGGAACATGCTATTGACTTTTACTTTTTATGGTTTACACTTTGATACCATAATAGCTTTGTAATCACTAGATGGAACATGAAATTTGGTCAATACTATAGTTAGCGAACTAGAAGGTGACCTCCCCCAAGAAACACATTTCTCATGCTTAATATGGGGACCGTTGAATGATAATACATGGTTAAGGATGAAATTTAAATTTTAACGTAGCTGATCATTTTTTTTCGCTTTCATACAGCAATCTTGGAATAGTCTCTTGGCCACCATATGTGTGGCAAATATATGTGAGAATGATAGTGTTATTTTGATGATTAACAAGCATTTAACAAGAGTATGTTATAAGTTAAATCGATACTTCATTTATAAGTTCATTACTCTCAGTATATTTGTATAAATTGATATAGATACATTTCATTGCTTATATGAATGAATCTAACCTTGAGATGCAGCAAAGTGTGGATTGAGTCGACCCAAAGGATGATTAGGTCGACCCCGGCACATCAAGAAATCATTTGGCACACTTTTGCAAAAATAGCACAGATGAACAGTGAGTTGGGTCGACCCAAGGAAAGCATGAGTCGACCCAAACATCAAGATCCTCAAACAACTCAGAAAATGGTTCTCTGGATTTACTGAGAGGGTCGACCCAAGAAGAAGTTGAGTCGACCCAAGTAAACCTTGAGTTGACCCAAAGAAAGGTTGAGTCGACCCAAGTGAAGAAAGGCTGAAATTCAAGATTCTGAATTTTCTGAAAGTTGGGTCGACCCAAGAAAAATTTGAGCTGACCCAAGGTTTGAGTCGACCCAAGAAAAGTTTGAGCTGACCCAAGGTTTGAGTCGACCCAAAGAAAGGTTGGGTCGACCCAAGGGAAGGAAGGCTGAATTTCAAGTTTCTGTATTTTCTGAGAGGGTCGACCCAAGGAATGTTTGAGTCGACCCAAGTGAAAGTTGGGTCGACCCAAGGACAGGTTGAGCCGACCCAAATACGGGCTGAAGCATAACGGCTAGTTCTGCAGATGTACTTTTTGTCCTTCCCAAGGTCAGTAACGGCTAGTTTTTCAAATCTAACCATTGGGGCTTGACCAAAGGATGTAGGAAGCTATTTAAAGGGGCACTATTCATCAGATAGAATAACTTTTGAAAGGAATATCAAAGAGTACACAAGAAAACAAAAGTGCCCTAATCTTCTTCATTCAAGAGCTTCATTCAAGAATCAAAGAAAGAGGTTGAGCAGATTCAAAGAGTCATCAAGAGCTCCATCCTCCCTTGAAGAGTGAAGCATCCTTGACAAAAAAGAGAGAAGCCACTTCAAAGCGATAAATATTTTCTAACTCTTCTTTGTAGTTAATATTGTTACATTTGCTCATTTAGGAGTTTGAATCTTTCTTTTTGTTTGTCAAACTATTTGTAAAGGTTGGTTGGTTAGCCCGCAAAACCAACGGGATAGGTTTTTGGTGAGCTCGGAAAACCAAAGTGTAAAGGTTCGTTGGTGAGCCCGTAAAACCAACAAAGATTCGTTGGTAAGCTTGTAAAACCAACAAAGGTTTTTGGTGAACCCGGAAAACCAAAGTGTAAAGGTTCGTTGGTGAGTCCGTAAAACCAACAAAGGTTTTTGGATTGTGAGCCCGGAAAATAATCCAACTGTAATCCGCGGGATTATAGTGAATTTCCAAGGGGTCGCTTGGGGAGTGGACGTAGGTGCTAAGGAGAGCACCGAACCACTATATATTGTGTGTTTGTGTTGTGCATGTGCTTACGTTTATTCTTGCAATATCTTCCATCTTTGTTCTAGTTTAACTCATTCAAATAATTTAAGAAAGCATCCACCGCACTTAATTAAGAAAACTTTTAAAACACTAAAATTTAGAAGAAACCAATTCATCCCCCCTCTTGGATTGTCACCTTGGGCAACAAGTGGTATCAGAGCAAGGTGCTCTAATAGTACTCATTGATCTCACAATCAAGAGTTAAAGATCATGACAACCCAAGTGGGATGTTCTATGAGTGAGGGACAATTAATTGATAGACCTCCACTATTTGATGGTATAAACTACACATATTGGAAAGCACGCATGCGCATTTTCATTCAAGCACATGACTACGATTTATGGAGTATCATAGTCAATGGGCTACACACAAACACTAATCATGATAAAGAAAGGGCTCAGCAAAATGCAAAAGCCATGAATATTCTATATTGTGCATTGGATGATAGTGAACTTAATAGCATATCTTTATGCATAACTGCTAAGGAAATATGGAATATGCTTGAAGTTAAATATGAATGCACTAACGTTTCTAGTGAATTTGAAACTAGTTCCGAAGAAGAAGAGTATCAAACTGAAACTGAAAATCTATGCTTTGTAGCACATGAAGATGAGGTATGTACTCGAACACAAAGTGATTTCTCATTCAAAATCAAGTACATACTGAAGCTCAATCTGATTTTACATTTGATGAACTTCATGATGCTTTTTCTGATTTATACTTAGAATACAAGAAGCTTAATTTAAAAAATAAGAAGCTTAGTTTAAAGAATAAAAAGCTAAATCTGAAAATGTCAGAAGAAAGAAATCTACCGTTGAAATGAAAGACAAATTAAATTTTGAGAATGAACATTTAAGGTTAAATTCAGAAGAATTAATTCAGAAAAATCAGAATTTAATTAAAGAAAATCAAAACTTAAGTAAAAAGGTTAACCAACTGAAATCTTTTATTAACAAATTCACTGTAAGTTCAGAAAGATTAAAAACAATGTTTGAAAGCCAACATGCTGATTTTGATAAATCAAAACTTGACTGGACTTCCTTACTTAACAATAAACCCCTAAATAAAAAGGTAATTAATTCACCAAGCAAACCATCAAATAAGATAACTTGTTTCAAATATGAAAAGAATAGGCATAAAAACTTTACCTATTGTTTCAATACAAGCAAATCAAATGATAAAATTATTACAATTAAACAGATTTGGATTCCAAAAGGAACCATATGCACTAACTCCCAAAGACCCAAGCAAGCTTGGGTACCTAAAATGAAAACTGAGATTATCTTGCAAATGTGTCAAGCAGCCCTTGAAGCTCATGTGAAACTCTTAATTGGGTGCCATGGCACGTGACTTATAAATAAATTTTATTTCATCATTTGTGAATGTATTATTTAAATTGTCATTTTATGTCTTGATTATGTCTTCTTATTTATAAATTCAGTTAGCCTATTGAATATTTTATTAAATGCCTTTATGTATGACAAATCTTATCTACACGATCCTAGCATGAAATTTTCTAGTGCTTGCATGATGATAAGAAAACAATGAATGAATATGTATAACTTTCTCCTTCATAGGTTT